>NC_057799.1:330899404-330938084 GCF_018294505.1 Triticum aestivum
AAGCCCTCCATGATCGATGCCCCCTCCGGCGGAGCTCCGGAACAGGCCCCAAGATGGGATCTCGTGGGTACAGAAGGTTGCGGCGGTGGAATTAGGTTTTTGGCTTCGTCTCTGATCGTTTGGGGGTACGTAGGTATATATAGGAGGAAGGAGTACGTCGGCGGAGCAACAGGGGCCCCACGAGGGTGGAGGGCGCGCCTGGGGGGGGGGGGGGTAGGCGCGCCCCCTATCTCGTGGCCTCCTCCTTTGTTTCTTGACGTAGGGTCCAAGTCTTGTGGATCTTGTTCGTTCCAAAAATCACGTTCCCGAAGGTTTCATTCCGTTTGGACTCCGTTTGATACTTTTTTGTGCAAAACTCTAAAATAGGCAAAAAACAGCAATTCTGGGCTGGGCCTCCGGTTAATAGGTTAGTCCCAAAAATAATATAAAAGTGAATAATAAATCCCAATAATGCCCAAAACAGAAGATAATATAGCATGGAGCAATAAAAAATTATAGATACGTTGGAGACGTATCAAGCATCCCCAAGCTTAATTCCTGCTCGTCCTCGAGTAGGTAAATGATAAAAACAGAATTTTTGATGCGGAATGCTACTTGTCATAATTTCTATGTAATTCTTCTCATTGTGGCATGAATGTTCAGATTCGATATGATTCCAGATAAAAGTTTAATGTTGACATAAAAACAATAATATTTCAAGCATACTAACTAAGCAATTATGTCTTATCACAATAACATAGCCAAAGCAAGTTATCCCTACAAAATCATATAGTCTGGCTATGCTCCATCTTCCCCACACAAAATATTCATATCATGTTCGACCCCGGTTTTGGCCAAGCAATTGGTTCATACTTTTAACGCGCTTCAGCCTTTTCAATTCTTACGCAATACATGAGCGCAATCCATGGATATAGCACTATGGTGGAATAAGGTATAATGGTAGGGGTTATGTGGGAAGACAAAAAAGGAGAAAGTCTCACATCAACGAGGCTAATCAACGGGCTATGGAGATGCCCATCAATTGATGTTAATGCGAGGAGTAGGGATTGCCATGCAACAGATGCACTATAGCTATAAGTGTATGAAAGCTCAAAAAGAAACTAAGTGGGTGTGCATCCAACTTGCTTGCTCACGAAGACCTCGGGTATTTGAGGAAGCCCATCATTGGAATATACAAGCCAAGTTCTATAATGAAATTTCCCACTAGTATATGAAAGTGACAAAATGAGAGACTCTCTATCATGAAGATCACGGTGCTACTTTGAAGCACAAGTGTGGTAAAAGGATAGTAACATTGTCCCTTCTCTCTTTTTCTCTCATTTTTTTATTTGGGCCTTTTCTCTTTTTTTATGGCCTCTTTTTTTGTTTTTAGTCCGGAGTCTCATCCGACTTGTGGGGGAATCATAGTCTCCATCATCCTTTCCTCACTTGGGACAATGCTCTAATAATGATGATCATCACACTTTTATTTACTTACAACTCATGAATTACAACTCAATACTTAGAACAAAATATGACTCTATATGAATGCCTCCGGCGGTGTACCGGGATATGCGATGAATCAAGAGCGACATGTATGAAAGAATTATGAACGGTGGCTTTGCCACAAATACAATGTCAACTACATGATCATGCAAAGCAATATGACAATGATGAACGTCTCATGATAAATGAAACGGTGGAAAGTTGCATGGCAATATATCTCGGAATGGCTATGGAAATGCCATGATAGGTAGGTATGGTGGCTGTTTTGAGGAAGATATAAGGAGGTTTATATGTGATAGAGCATATCAGATCACGGGGTTTGGATGCACCGGCGAAGTTTGCACCAACTCTCAAGGTGAGAAAGGGCAATGTGCGGTACCGAAGAGGCTAGAAAATTGTGGAAGGGTAAGTGTGCATATAATCCATGGACTGACATTGGTCATAAAGAACTCATATACTTATTGCAAAAATTTATTAGCCCTCGAAGCAAAGTACTACTACGCATGCTCCTAGGGGAAGGGTTGGTAGGAGTTAACCATCGCGCGATCCCGACCGCCACACAAAGGAAGACAATCAACAAATACTTCATGCTCCGACTTCGTTACATAACGGTTCACCATACGTGCATGCTACGGGAATCACAAACTCCAACACATGTATTTTTCAATTCCACAATTACTCAACTAGCACAACTATGATATTACCGCCTTTATATCTCAAAACAATTATCAAGCATCAAATTTCTCATGATATTAATTAAAGCAAATTTCCATGCTATTTTAATAATCTCAAAATAATATAAGTGAAGCATGAGAGATTAATAGTTTCTATAAAACAAATCCACCACCGTGCTCTAAAAGATATAAGTGAAGCACTAGAGCAAAACTATATAGCTCAAAAGATATAAGTGAAGCACATAGAGTATTCGAATAAATTCCGAATCATGTGTGACTTCTCTCAAAAGGTGTGTATAAGGATGATTGTGGTAAACTAACAAATAAAGACTCAAATAATACAAGGTGCTCCAAGCAAAACACATATCATGTGGTGAATAAAAATATAGCTCCAAGTAAAGTTACCGATGGAAGTAGACGAAAGAGGGGATGCCTTCCGGGGCATCCCCAAGCTTTGGCCTTTTGGTGTCCTTAGATTATCTTGGGGGTGCCATGGGCATCCCCAAGCTTAGGCTCTTGCCACTCCTTGTTCTATAATCCATCAAATCTTTCACCCAAAACTTGAAAACTTCACAACACAAAACTTAACAGAAAATCTCGTGAGCTCCGTTAGCGAAAGAAAACAAAAGACCACTTCAAGGTACTGTAATGAACTCATTCTTTATTTTTATTGGTGTTAAACCTATTGTATTCCAACTTCTCTATGGTTTATAAACTATTTTACTAGCCATAGATTCATCAAAATAAGCAAACAACACACAAAAACAGAATCTGTCAAAAACAGAACAGTCTGTAGTAATCTGTAACTAACGCAAACTTATGGAACTTCAAAAAATCAGCAAAAATAGGACGACCTAGGCAATTTGTTTATTGATCAGAAGAAGTTGGAATAAATTTTGTATCACGTTCTGGTGATTTTTAACATTTATTTTCGTGAACAGAAAGTTTCTGGAAATTTCTGCAAGATCAAATAACTATCATCCAAGAAGATCCTATAGGTTTAACTTGGCACAAACACTAATTAAAACATAAAAACACATCTAACCATAGGCTAGAACAAATATTTATTCCTAAACAGAAGCAAAAAACAAAAAACAAAAAATAAAAGTGGGTTGACTCCCAACAAGCGCTATCGTTTAACGCCCCTAGCTAGGCATAAAAGCAAGGATAGATCTAGGTATTGCCATCTTTGGTGGGCAATCCTTAAGTGGCTCTCATGATAGATTCATATGGTAATTTTATTTTCTTCCTAGGGAAGTGTTCCATGCCTTTCTTTAATGGAAATTGGAATCTAATATTCCCTTCCTTCATATCAATAATTGCACCAATCGTTCTAAGGAAAGGTCTACCAAGAATAATAGGACATAAAGGATTGCAATCTATATCAAGAACGATAAAATCTACGGGCACATAATTACTATTTGCAACAATAATAACATCATTAATTCTTCCCATAGGTTTCTTAATAGTGGAATCCGCAAGATGCAAGTTTAGAGAGCAATCATCAAAATCACGGAAACCTAGCAAATCACATAAAGTTTTGGGAATAGTGGAAACACTAGCACCCAAATCACATAAAACATAGAACTCATGATCCTTAATCTTAATTTTAATAGTAGGTTCCCACTCATCATAAAGTTTTCTAGGGATAGAAACTTCCAACTCAAGTTTTTCTTCATAAGATTGTATCAAAGCATCAACGATATGTTTGGTAAAAGCTTTATTTTGACTATAAGCGTGAGGAGAATTTAGCACGGATTGCAACAAGGAAATACAATCTATCAAAGAGCAATTATCATAATTAAATTCCTTGAAATCTAAAATAGTGGGTTTATTAATATCTAGGGTTTTGTTCTCTTCAATCCCACTTTTATCAAATTTAGAATCAAGATCTAAAAACCCCGAATTTTTGGAACGCCTTCTAAGTAAAGGTGGATCATATTCAGTCCCATCATTATCAAGATTCATATTGCAAAACAAAGATTTAATAGGGGACACATCAATAACTTTTAGATCTTCATCTTTATTTTTATTGAAATTTGAAGAACACGCTTTCATAAAGCAATCTTTCTTAGCACGCATCCTAGCGGTTCTTTCTTTGCACTCATCAATGGAAATTCTCATGGCTTTGAGAGACTCATTGATATCATGCTTAGGAGGAATAGATCTAAGTTTTAAAGAATCAACATCAAGAGAAATTCTATCAACGTTCCTAGCCAATTCATCAACTTTAAGCAATTTCTCTTCAAGCAAAGCATTGAAATTCTTTTGCGAATTCATAAACTCTTTAACACTAGTCTCAAATTCAGAGGGCATCTTATTAAAATTTCCATAAGAATTGTTGTAGGAATTACCATAATTATTAGAGGAATTACTAGGATAAGGCCTAGGATTAAAGTTTCCTCTATACGCGTTGTTACCAAAATTATTCCTACCAACAAAATTCACATCCATAGATTCATTATTATTCTCAATCAAAGTAGACAAAGGCATATCATTATGATGAGAATAAACACTCTTAGTAGCAAATAATTTCATAAGTTCATCCATCTTTCCACTCAAAACATTAATTTCTTCTATCGCATGCACTTTTTTATTAGTAGATCATTCAATGTGCCATTGAGAATAATTAACCATAATATTATCTAGGAGTTTAGTAGCTTCTCCTAAAGTAATTTCCATAAAAGTGCCTCCTGCGGCCGAATCTAAAAGATTTCTAGAAGCAAAATTCAATCCGACATAATTTTTTTGTATAATCATCCACAAGTTCAAACCATGAGTTGGGCAATTACGTATCATTAATTTCATCCTCTCCCAAGCGAACATGTTCATGATCAAGTTGCTTAAAATTCATAATATCGTTTCTAAGAGAGATGATCTTAGCGGGAGGAAAGTACTTAGAGATAAAGGCATCTTTGCACTTATTCCAAGAATCAATACTATTTTTAGGCAAAGATGAAAACCAAGCTTTAGCATGATCTCTAAGAGAAAAAGGAAATAGCTTCAATTTAACAATATCATTATCAACATCTTTCTTCTTTTGCATATCACACAAATCAACGAAGCTATTTAGATGAGTAGCGACATCTTCACTAGGAAGGCCGGCGAATTGATCTTTCATGACAAGATTCAACAAAGCAGCATTGATTTCACAAGATTCAGTATCGGTAAGAGGAGCAATCGAAGTGCTAAGGAAATCATTATTGTTGGTATTGGTAAAGTCACATAATTTGGTATTATCTTGAGCCATCGTGACAAACAAGCAATCCAACACACGAGCAAACAAAAAGCAAGCGAAAAAGAGGCGAACGAAAAAGAGAGGGCGAATAAAACGACAAGGGTGAAGTGGGGGAGAGGAAAACGAGAGGCAAATGGCAAATAATGTAATGCAGGAGATAAGGGTTGTGATGGGTACTTGGTATGTTGAATTTTGCGTAGACCTCCCCGGCAACGGCGCCAGAAATCCTTCTTGCTACCTCTTGAGCATTGCGTTGGTTTTCCCTTAAAGAGGAAAGGGTGATGCAGCAAAGTAGCGTAAGTATTTCCCTCAGTTTTTGAGAACCAAGGTATCAATCCAGTAGGAGGCTACGCGCGAGTCCCTCGCACCTACACAAACAAATAAATCCTCGCAACCAACACGATAAGGGGTTGTCAATCCCTACACGGTCACTTACGAGAGTGAGATCTGATAGATATGATAAGATAATATTTTTGGTATTTTTATGATAAAGATGCAAAGTAAAATAAAAGCAAAGTAAAAAGCAAAGGAAATAGCTAAGTGTTGAAAGATTAATATGATGAAGATAGACCCGAGGGCCATAGGTTTCACTAGTGGCTTCTCTCAAGAGCATAAGTATTTTACGGTGGGTAAACAAATTACTGTTGAGAAATTGACAGAATTGAGCATAGTTATGAGAATATCTAGGTATGATCATGTATATAGGCATCACGTCCGAGACAAGTAGACTGACTCTTGCCTGCATCTACTACTATTACTCCACACATCGACCGCTATCCAGCATGCATCTAGATTATTAAGTTCATAAGAACAGAGTAACGCCTTAAGCAAGATGACATGATGTAGAGGGATAAATTCATGCAATATGATAAAAACCCCATCTTGTTATCCTCGATGGCAACAATACAATACGTGCCTTGCTGCCCTTACTGTCACTGGGAAAGGACACCGCAAGATTGAACCCAAAGCTAAGAACTTCTCCCATTGCAAGAAAGATCAATCTAGTAGGCCAAACCAAACTGATAATTCGAAGAGACTTGCAAAGATAACCAGTCATACATAAAAGAATTCAGAGAAGATTCAAATATTGTTCATAGATAAACTTGTTCATAAACCCACAATTCATCGGTCTCAACAAACACACTGCAAAAGAAGATTACATCAAATAGATCTCCACGAGAGAGGGGGAGAACATTGTATTGAGATCCAAAAAGAGAGAAGAAGCCATCTAGCTAATAACTATGGACCCGAAGGTCTGAGGTAAACTACTCACACTTCATCGGAGGGGCTATGGTGTTGATGTAGAAGCCCTCCGTGATCGATGCCCCCTCCGGCGGAGCTCCGGAACAGGCCCCAAGATGGCATCTCGTGGGTACAGAAGGTTGCGGCGGCGGAATTAGGTTTTTGGCTCCGTCTCTGATCGTTTGGGGGTACGTAGGTATATATAGGAGGAAGGAGTATGTCGGTGGAGCAACAGGGGGCCCGAGGGTGGAGGGCGCGCCTGGGGGGGGGGGTAGGCGCACCCCTACCTCGTGGCCTCCCCCTTTGTTTCTTGACGTAGGGTCCAAGTCTCTTGGATCTTGTTCGTTCCAAAAATCACGTTCCCGAAGGTTTCATTCCGTTTGGACTCCGTTTGATATTCTTTCTCTGCGAAGCTCTGAAATAGGCAAAAAATAGTAATTCTGGGCTGGGCCTCCGGTTAATAGGTTAGTCCCAAAAATAATATAAAAGTGAATAATAAAGCCCAGTAATGTCCAAAACAGAAGATAATATAGCATGGAGCAATCAAGAATTATATATACGTTGGAGACGTACCAAGGCGTACTAGGGACACTCTGTTTTGTCTATGTATTCACACATCTACTAAGTTTCCGGTTAATACAATTCGAGCATGAGTAATAGATATTTATCATGATCTTAGGAAATATAAATAACAACTTTATTATTGCCTCTAGGGTATATTTCCTTCAGTCTCCCACTTGCACTAGAGTCAATAATCTAGTTCACATCATCATGTGATTTAACACTAGTAGTTCACATCGTCATGTGACCAACACCCAAAGGGTTTACTAGAGTCAATAATCTAGTTCACATCGCTATGTTATTAACACCCAAAGAGTACTAAGGTGTGATCATGTTTTGCTTGTGAGAGAAGTTTAGTCAACGGTTCTGTCACATTCAGAGCTGTATGTATTTTGCAAATTTTCTATGTCTACAATGCTCTGCATGGAGCTACTCTAGCTGATTGCTTTCACTTTCAATATGTATCCAGATTGAGACTTAGAGTCATCTGGACTGATGTAAGAGCTTGCATCGACGTAACTCTTTACGATGAACTCTTTATCACCTCCATAACCGAGAAATATTTCCTTAGTCCTATTAGGTAACTAAGGATAACTTTGACCGCTGTCCAGTGATCCACTCCTGGATTACTATCGTACCCCCTTGCCAAACTCATGGCAAGGTACACAATAGGTCTGGTACACAGCATAGCATACTTCATAGTACCTATGACTGAGGCATAGGGAATGCCTTTCATTCTCTTTCTATTTTCTGGCGTGGTCGGTGTTTTGAGTCCTACTCAACTTCACACCTTGCAACACAACCAAGAACTCCTTTTGACTGTTCCATTTGAACTACTTCAAAATCTTGTCAAGGTATATACTCATTGAAAAATCTTATCAAGCATCTTGATATATCTCTATAGATCTTGATGCTCAATATGTAAGCAGCTTCACCGAGGTCTTTCTTTGAAAAAAACTCCTTTCAAACACTCCTTTATGCTTTCCAGAAAATTCTACATCATTTCTGATCAACAATATGTCATTCACATATACTTATCAGAAAGGCTGTAGTGCTCCCACTCACTTTCTTATAAATACAGGCTTTTCCAAAAGTCTGTATAAAACTATATGCTTTGATCAACTCATCAAAGCGTATATTCCAACTCCGAGATGCTTGCACCAGTCCATAGATGGATCGCTGGAGCTTGCACACATTTGTTAGCATCTTTAGGATTGACAAAACCTTCTGGTTGCATCATATACAACTCTTCTTTAATAAATCCATTGAGGAATGCAGTTTTGACATCCATTTGCCATATTTCATAAAATGCGACAATTGCTAACATGATTCGGACAGACTTAAGCATCGCTACGAGTGAGAAGATCTCATCGTATTCAACACCTTGAACTTGTCAAAAACCTTTTGCGACAATTCGAGCTTTGTAGATAGTAACACTACCATCAATGTCCGTCTTCCTCTTGAAGATCCATTTATTCTCTATGGCTCGCCGATCATCGGGCAAGTCCACCAAAGTCCATAATTTGTTCTCATACATGGATCCAATCTCAGATTTCATGGCCTCAAGCCATTTCGTGGAATCTGGGCTCATCATCGCTTCCTCATAGCTTGTAGGTTCGTAATGGTCTTAGTAACATGACTTCCAGAACAGGATTACCGTACCACTCTGGTGCGGAACATGCTCTGTTTGACCTACGAGGTTCAGTAGTAACTTGATACAAAGTTTCATGATCATTATCATTAGCTTCCTCACTAGTTGGTGTAGGCATCACAGGAATAGTTTTCTGTGATGAGCTATGTGGCACCCCGGCTCAGAGAAACCGGAACGCCCCGTATTCCAGCCCAGAGATCGAGCAGAAGTCTTCTGGAATACGTCACTCTTAGCATAGAACAAACCAGCTTTCTATTATTACATGAACATGAATACAAGGTCTCCGATATTACAATGAATAACACCGGCACGGCGACACTACGCCATCCTCAGTTGCTCTATGCAAGCAGCAGAACAACTCGAAGCAACGGAAAAACTACTGGCAGCGGAACAGTGACGATGGTGATGAACTCCACTCCGCAGGGACTCTGGCTGGAACGCTTATCCTAGCTCGCACGAACGGAAACCACAACAAGCAATCAAGCAATCACGGCATGACCTGCAAACTGGCATGACACGCCAGGTCAGTACATTGAATGTACTTGCAAGCTCACAATAACCAGAAGCATTCAAGACAAACAACAGCATGGCAATTACAGGTTAAACACGGATTAACATTATATTATCCGAACAACATAGCCTGAACAACATGATACAGCTAGAACAATATGAGCATGGCATGGATATATAAACATGATGACACTATCATGCAACATGATGACATTATCATGCACCAACTTACTCTGTTCGGGTTATCTCGTAACCATCACATGCAGCACTTACCAACCTCGGACATCACACGATCATCTCAGGATCAAATCAAGCTTGGTATAAACAATACCGTAGTAATCATCAAATGACCACAAGGAGCTTGATCTTTACCCACGATTCTTGCACAACATCACGAATATCCAACAACTCGGTATGCTCGATACCACGGTGATCATTCACGGATCACAAACGGAACCACTCTTGGTTCAACGGGTTACCTCGTAACCAAACGGTGATCATTCACGGATCACATACGGAACCACTCTGGGCTCAACGGGTTACCTCGTAACCAAACGGTGATCATTCACGGATCACATACGGAACCACTCTGGGCTCAACGGGTTACCTCGTAACCAAACGGTGATCATTCACGGATTACATAACCAACTTATCTCATCATCGAACTGGGGTTGTTATTAAGCACATCATTATTATTATTACTGTTGACTCACAGGGTGACCAACTACGAACTGGGCCCTTATCCGCGGGCGCGGCTATCGATAGATTTAATATACACTCTGCAGAGGTTAGTACACTATACCCACACTACGGAACCCATGGCCTCGCACTCCCATTCGGGTGGACCAACAGCGTTCCGACAAAACCGTCCTACTGCCATGACACCCTCCCGGCCACTTCGACTCACTCCCCACTGGGCTAGTCCTGGGTGGCCCCGTGTCTACCAAAGACACCAACGTCCACCGTCGTGGCAAAACGGCCACCATCGTGGCAAAAATGGTCCCAAACGGGGACAAGGATCCATAACAACAACAACAACGGGCACACAAGGCTTATGTCCGCCTACCTGATCAGGGTAGCGCGCGCCCATAACCTTCCCTGTTGGAGGCACCGGCGAGAGGCATGACAATAGACCCAGTTAGGACCTTCCCATAAAGGTAAGCGTGGTTGCACTGGTCAGCTCGATATGGTGGCACCATGACTGAGCCAATAGTTGTTCAAGTTCAATTTAATCCGGTTAAACTTGAATGCAATATGCTAAGCCATGATAAACTTAACATGATGCAATTACAAAGCATGAGCATGATATCAACATAAGCATGGGGGTGCAACATAACTATCCACCATATCAACAATGAATCATATCCAACTGAGCATACCATAATGACGAGCATGAATATTACAAGTACAACACTACTCATAACATGACCATTAGCATCAACAATAAATACCATGCAAGAACACATCAATAACATTACCGAGTAATCACTTAACCAACTAACAGCAAAGGAACAATGCATATTAACGATACTCGATAACCGACGTTAGTCATGCACCGAAGAACATGACCAACCCAACATGTACTATTATCAAGCATGGCAATATGAAAGTAATACTAGCGAGTAGAACATATTAATAGAGTGCAAGAAAACATAGCATGCCAGTAACCACCGATCCATAAACATAACCGAAATAACGACATCGGTAGCAAAACAAGCATACAGTTATTAAATATTCAAGTTGAAAACCAATGCTACTGCATGGCTATCATGCAAATGGTGGTTGTGGCTTGCCTGGGGATGGAGAATACTCCAGGAATAAGTGCGAAACGATCGCGGAAAGATTCGTCGGAAAACGTTCTCTCTCGGAGGGGGCTGATTTAGTGCAAGGGCAAAATGGTCATTTTAAGAATGTCAAAACATGTACAAAATGATACCAGCAGAATAGGCTCGACGAAACAAAGAAGTGGGATTTGGAATCACCTCATTTGGAGTTGGGAGTAAAAAGATATGATAGTTTTTCTACCAGGGACCTATCTGTAAAATGTTTTATGCAAACAAGCCCCTGACTAAGAAAACTGAAAACGCATTCGGGCAAAATACGCTTTCTGCAAAAAGAAAACACACTTTCAGCCGAAGTAGACAGGGAATATGCTTTTGAACAAGGAAAACGTATTCTGGACAGAGGCCGCGGAGGTTTACGCTTTCACTTACCGGAAACGTAAACGCCGGAAATATGTTTCCACTTATCCCGCGTGGCAGTGGGGCCCGTGGCGCTGGGTCGCTGATGAGCGGGTCCCGCGGGCTTTCTCTCTCTCTCTCTCTCCTGGCTCCCTTCTTCTTCCTCCCGCGTACGCGCGCCTGGCAGAGGGAGGAGCTCGCCCCGATGGCGATTGCCGGCGGCACAGGTCACCTCAGACGGCGCCCGGCCTACCGGCGGGTTCAGGAGACCGAGGCGCGCACACCCATGTAGGTTTCGACCGCCGTGGAGCTTGGGGAAAAGCGGGGCGTCGACCACGGTGGAGCATGCCGTCGGCCACCGGTGAGCTCGCGGCTACAAGCCACGGGAGGAGGAGGAGAGGCGATGGGGTGGTTCAGTAGTGGTGGTGGAGGCCTCTGGAGGTAGTGGAGCGGAGGGAGATGGCCAGGGTCGCCGGAATCGGGAGGACCCGAGGCAGCGACCGAGGTGGCGATGGAAGGGCAAGGAGCAGCTTGAGTTCAAACGAGAGGCTGGGGAGGGCTAGTGGAGTGTGGGGAGGCTGATGTTGTGCTCGAAGGGCTCGGGGGAGGGCTACTTATAGCCGGGGCGAGAGGCACGGCTCGGGTGCCGCCGGGCACGTCCGGCCGAGGCGCTGCCGTCCGCAACAGTGACGGGGAGGGGCGAGGAATGCGATGAGGCATTGATTCAGAGGTCACGGAGGGGTAGACGACGCCGGAGAGCAGAGGAAGAGGCCGAGGTGAGCTCGGAGCCAAACGGAGCACTGTGCCCCCGTGGGCGTTCGGCGGCGAGCGTCGGTGAGGAAACAGACGGAGGGGGAGAGGGGCCCAGGGGAACGACGACGACGAGAGGAAGACAATGGACACAGTCACGCGCGTGAAGGCGACGAGGGGAGGAGGTGCCGAAGCACAAACGGCCACTGCACACAGAGCGCGTGCACTGTGATGCCATTAACGCGGTCACCGCGTGCACTGGCATGTAGCGGGGAGATGGGCTTGAACATGTTGTCTAGTGGTAAGTTCTTCCAGGGAAGGTTTCAACTGCGGTGGTAGATCGATGAAAACTGCTCTGGTTAAACGGTAAGTAACCTATAAAGTTTACTGCAGTAAACTTGGTCGTGAACTGCTGATTAACAGGAAGGAGATTGGGAGCAATGAAGTTGTCTGCGAGGTTTAGGGTAAGAAGGACTTTCATCCTGGTAGCTTTGAGAATATTTGGACCAAGATAAATCATAGTTGCTTCACAACTGCATATTTAGTCCAGAATCAAGATCATGATGGTGCACTCACATGGGGTATCAAATTGATCTGAATTTTGGCAAGGCTTAGTGATTTGGTCACAGTAAGAAGCTGTAAAAATTTCATACCAATTGGATTCACCAAAATGGTACTTCCTTCACAACTATCTTCACTGACCAGAATCTTGCAAGAATTTTGCAGAAATATTGGCTAGGTGAAATGGTGCCAAATTTGGTGGAGAGAAGGTATAAGGGTAGAAGCACAATCTGGTAATTTATTAGGATTTTTGAAGCAATATAAAATGCACTTGCTTAACAACCTGAAAATATTGCCAGAATCAAAGATTTGGTCCTGTGCTCACATAGTTGATTGGATGGGGCTGAAATTTTGAGGAGGGTAATTATACGAGCACATGAAGAGGCATGCCAAATTTCAACTTATTTGGATAACACTAGCTAGCACTTCCTTCACAATGGCTTCTGTCTGACAGAAACTTTGAAAAATCACTTAGGAAGATTGGCTAGGCAAATAAAGTTGAATTTTGGCATGTGGTAATTATTTTGACATAAAAGAATGCCCAACAAGTTTGGGAGCAAACAAGATAATATAAATGACACTTCATTCACAAAGTGCCACTCTGGACAGAAAGGAAGAATAATTATTGGGGAATTATTATTGGGCTAGGATAGGAAAGTTTGGGCACATTTGAGCAACATATGACCCAAAGTAATTATGAGAATTATTTGGGAATTTTTGGATGGACAGAAATATAGGTTGCTTCACAACCTAGGGCAGACAGGGTTATTCCCTTAATAGAAAAAGGAATATTCCTGGGAAAAAGAAATTTGGGTTTGGTCAAGCAGTGAAGTGACATGATCTTGGCAAGGTTTTGAGAATCATGAGTCACTAGGGAGAGGAAATGAAGATGATTTCCCAGGTGGCAAGGCCACAGAACCACTCCAAAAAGAAAAACAGAGCAAAAACCAATAAATCAAAAAGAAAAAGAAAAGGGCCAAAAACCAGGCTGTTACAAACCTTCCCCCCTTAAAGAAATCTCGTCCTCGAGATTTGGTTGCTCAGAGAACAAGTATGACTTTAGGACACCGTTTCCAACTCGGGTATCCTTTTTCCTTTATTTATTGTTCCCCGAAGAATTGTAGATGATTAACTTACCTTGCTCTGGGGTGGCTTGCTTCACCTTTCCCCAAATTCTGATGGGTCTTTGCTCATATACCAATTCCTTTTTACTGGCGTTGATTCTCCATACCCGGGGTGATATCCAATGGATCTGAGCATAAATTTTCTTTTGGTCATGAAAACCTTTTTACTCTTGTCATGGGGTTGCTTCAAATAAATGCAGGCCTTCTGGTTTCAACAAATGCTGAGAATTAATCATGGCCATCTTCTGACGGGATCTGACTGCTCATAAGTGGTACTGATTTATTTGATTTATTTCTTTGGCTCGATCATGGGATATCTACCAAAGATTTGACTGCCTTCTGTCGTGAGAAATATAACAGGGTATAGACTTATAACTGTAGCATACCTCAAATATTAACATCTTGAGACTGTCCTGATAGGTATGCTGGTGGGAAGATACTTTTCATGATAGGCTATCCGGGTACTAGGTTACACAAGTGGATATACCTAGTCGGAGCTGATTGTTCGATTTTTGATTTGCCCATGTTGTCGGTATACCCAGATGTGGTAATAAGCTGTGCGATGCTTTATACTGTCACCGAAGTCAAACTGCTGAGGTTGCAAAAGAATCTTGGACTTGACAGAACAGATTTGGATATTCCGCACTAACCATTTTTAAGCGGGTTAGCGGGATATGAAGTCCTTGTAGAGCAGAGTAATTCACTGAGGGTATGCCTTTGTGGCTCCATATGTAATCTGGCCACTAGCTGACTTGGGTATCCAGACCCTGATGGTCATGCAAAAATCATCATACCATTGCTATCAGCCTCATCCTTTTGATTGTCATAATTTTCTTTGTCAGGATATCTTACTGAAATAGGTTGGCCACATATATCCTTGATTCTTCGTATGACCATGGTCGCGGCTAGTGCAATATTTTTGTCATTATCCCTGGTGCTTGGGTTCCGCACGTATATGACGTATTCTCGGGGCTTGTAGTTGTACAGAGCTCATTGTTGAGGCCAATCATACAGGAAGGTGACAAGGTTTTAGGACATCTCCTTGTCAGTTGCGGGAATAATGACCTTGATGAACATTGTCAAGACTGCTGATTCTGTGATGTCATCCTCAGATCTTGTCGATTCTTCTAATTCATGAGATGTATCTCTGCTTATTTTCCTTTGCCTGACTCGTGAGGTTGTGGGATCCTTACTTTCCTTAGGTATATCAGCTAGATCCTTGCCGCATGTCGTATGAGTGACTGATATGACTGGGGATACATGCTCACCATATATAAGAATCATATGCAACCAAACACTTGATTCTTGAGGTAGGCATATGTTTTGAGTGACTTGTACTTCTGACCAAAATATTGCTGATCTGACTCTTGAGATGTACTGCCAACTCACCGTATAATCCCTGAGGACGGTGCAATAGTGTAGTACTGGCGTGGGCTGAGTGGCTTACAAGAGAAGCCATCTGAGTAGCTTGCTGAGGAAGACTTGTTAACTTCTGCTCAAACCTTTTGTCTGGGTATCATGCGGAAGAAGGCTCTATAGCTTGCACACGAAACTTGGTGTGATTATTGTGCTGGAGAAGCCTGAGTTCCGTACTTGAGAAGCTTCCCCTCGGGTTTGCTTGTTGAGAAAAAAATCATTTTCATCTGTTTGAAGCTTTTACCGAGGTATCTTGCTGAGAAAGACCGGGTATCTTGGACCGGAAATTGTTCACATATCATGCTGAGGAAATTTGAGGAGCCTTGCATTATAAATTTCTTCCGATAACGTGTGGAAGAAGACTGAGTTTCTTACAGCCAAAGCTTCATACTAATATGCAGACTGAAATCTACACACACGCCCATAATATTCTGTGGCTGATTATTTGAGTGAGAAAATTTGTTTGACTGTCTTCCTTGAGCATCCCACATTCTGACTTTATTTCGGATGATAACATATGTCAAGCATCATGCACTGCTGAGCCAAAATTTTGTAGATGATCCATACTTATGACTGAAAAATATATCGTTGATCTTGTACCTGACTTGCCTTGCTGCTGGCTTGATCATTACTGCTGTGAGGATTTTGTACCCCTTATCACTTCTTCAAGTCCGGTGTCAGTTGATGAGCAACTCTCTATAGGGGGGAAATAATGTAACACCGGGGCCCAAAAAGAAAGAAGCAAAACTCAACTAAACAAAAGCACACAACAACAATCAATTCACACACAATCAATGTCACATATTACTGCTAGTCACACAATATGCATGCCTACTTAAGCACACAAATCTCGCAGGATCTCCGGTTCTACGATCTAGCATGCTGTGACAGTGTGCACGAGGACGAATAAATGTGTGGAAGAATTGGTGTAAACAGCGTTACACCAAGTGCTAGCTTAGCCAGGTAGCAACCTGGACTAGCTCGGAGACAAGGATGCACTTGGTAATCATGTAGTAGGACACGAAGGTCGCAACCACATTACTATCAAGCGCACGGAAAAAGATCCGTACTCGTCCAAGGAATAGGGTAGCGGGGGAAAACTGATGCTGCTGACATTGCCCTTTCTTGATAACTAAGATCATTAAGGGTTGCCAACACGACAAAATAAAAGAGCAATTCGGGATAGAAGCATGTCCATCACCGAAACGATAGGCGAGGCTGAAAGGAGGATATCGGCGAGATACCTGAGCACCATTTCTGCAAACAGTGTCGGGATCATTTGGCATCACTCTATGGAACAGAAATGACACCAAACACCGAAGAACGAGCAAGAAAAATAAAACTGGAGAAATGCAAAGGCTGAGCTGTAGTGGACCCGAATCGATGCCAGCTACACTCACCAGATAAACCGTTGGCAACAAATACTAAGGCTATATGCATGCTATGAAACAAACAAATGCAGCAACCAAATGCAATAAACAAGCCACACTTTAAACTACCGGTTTCTACCGCTCGCGCTGACTAGGGCGTCCTACAGCCAAACCTGCTCTGATACCAAGCGCTGTGGCACCCCAGCTCAGAGAAACCGGAACGCCCCGTATTCCAGCCCAGAGATCGAGGAGAAGTCTTCTGGAATACGGCAGTGCTTAGCATAGAACAAACCAGCTTTTTATTATTACACGAATATGAATACAAGGTCTCCGATATTACAATGAATAACATCGGCACGGTGACACTATGCCATCCTCAGTTGCTCTATGCAAGCAGCAGAACAACTCGAAGCAGCGGAAAAACTACTGGCAGTGGAACAGCGACGATGGTGATGAACTCCACTCCGCAGGGACTCTGGCTGGAACGCTTATCCTAGCTCGCACGAACGGAAACCACGACAAGAAATCAAGCAATCACAACATGACCTGCAAACTGGCATGACACGCCAGGTCAGTTCATTGAATGTACTTGCAAGCTCACAATAACCAGAAGCATTCAAGACAAACAACAGCATGGCAATTACAGGTTAAACACGGATTAACATTATATTATCCGAACAACATAGCCTGAACAACATGATACAGCTAGAATAATATGAGCATGGCATGGATATATAAACATGATGACACTATCATTATTAACTTTGCATCTTTTGGCTTCAATATTATGAATATGTGTAACACTACGATCGAGATTCAATAAACCATTTATTTTGAGTGTATGACCATAGAAGGTTTTATTCATATAAACAGAACAACAATTATTCTCTGACTTAAATGAATAACTGTATTGTAATAAACATGATCTAATCATATTAATGCTCAACGCAAACACCAAATAACATTTATTTAGGTTCAATTCTAATCCCGAAGGTAGGGCGAGTCTGCGATGGTGATCGTATCAACCTTGGAATTACTTCCAACACACATCGTCACCTCGTCTTTAACTAGTCTATGTTTATCGTGCAACTCCTATTTTGAGTTACTAATATTAGCAACTGAACCGGTATCAAATACCCAGGGGTTACTATGAACACTAGTAAAGTACACATCAATAACATGTATATTACATATACCTTTGTTCACTTTGCCATCCTTCTTATCCGCCAAGTATTTGGGGTAGTTCCACTTCCAGTGACCATTTCCTTTGCAGTAGAAGCACTCAGTTTCAGGCTTGGGTTCAGCTTTGGGCTTCTTCATGGGAGTGGCAACGTGCTTGCCATTCTTCTTGAAGTTCCCTTTCTTTCCCTTTGCCCTTTTTCTTGAAGCTAGTGGTCTTGTTTAACCATCAACACTTTATGCTCTTTCTTGATTTCTACCTTCGCTGATTTCAACATCGCGAAGAGCTCGGGAATCGTTTTCGTCATCCCTTGCATATTATAGTTCATCACGAAGTTCCAGTAACTTGGTGATAGTGACTAGAGAACTCTGTCAATCACTATCTTATCTGGAAGATTAACTCCCACTTGATTCAAGTGATTGTAGTACTCAGACATTCTGAGCACATGCTCACTGGTTGAGCTATTCTCCTCCATCTTGTAGGTAAAGTACTTGTCAGAGGTCTCATACCTATCGACATGGGCATGAGACTGAAATACCAATTTCATCTCTTGGAACATCTCATATGCTCCGTGGCGTTCAAAACATTTTTGAAGTCCCGGTTCTAAGCCGTAAAGCATGGTGCACTAAACTATCAAGTAGTCATCATACTGAGCTTTGTCAAACGTTCATAACATCTACATCTGCTACTGTAATAGATCTGTCACCTAGCGGTGCATCAAGAACATAATTCTTCTGTGCAGCAATGAGGATAATCCTCAGATCACGGACTAAGTCCGCATCATTGCTATTACCATCTTTCAACTTATTTTTCTCTAGGAACATATCAAAAATAAACGGGGAGCTACATCGCGAGCTATTGATCTACAACATAGTTATGCAAATACTATCAGGACTAAGTTCATGATAAATTAAAGTTCAGTTAATCATATTACTTAAGAACTCCCACTTAGATAGACATCCCTCTAGTCATCTAAATGATCACGTGATCCATATCAACTAAACCATGTCCGATCATCACGTGAGATGGAGTAGTTTTCAATGGTGAACATCACTATGTCGATCATATCTACTATATGATTCACGTTCGACCTTTCGGTCTCAATGTTCCGAGGCCATATCTGCATATGATAGGATCGTCAAGTTTAACCCAAGTATTCTGCGTGTGCAAAACTGGTTTGCACCCGTTGTATGTGAACGTAGAGCTTATCACACCCGATCATCACGTGGTGTCTCGGCACGACGAACTGTCGCAACGGTGCATACTCAGGGAGAACACTTATACCTTGAAATTTAGTGACGGATCATCTTATAATGCTACCATCGTACTAAGCAAAATAAGATGCATAAAAGATAAACATCACATGCAATCAAAATATGTGACATGACATGGCCATCATCATCTTGTGCCTTTGATCTCCATCTCCAAAGTACCGTCATGATATCCATCGTCACCGGCATGACACCATGATCTCCATCATCTTGATCTCTATCAATGTGTCGTCACATGGTTGTCTCACCAACTATTGCTATCACATAGCGATAAAGTAAAGCAATTATATGGTGCTTGCATCTTATGCAATAAAGAGACAACCATAAGACTCCTGGCAGTTGCCAATAACTTCAACAAAACATGATCATCTCATACAACAATTTATATCTCATCACGTCTTGACCATATCACATCACAACAAGCCCTGCAAAAACAAGTTAGACGTCCTCTACTTTGTTGTTGCAAGTTTTACGTGGCTGCTACGGGCTTCTAGTTAGAACCGTTCTTACCTACGCATCAAAACCACAACGATTTTTCGTCAAGTGTGCTGTTTTAACCTTCAACAAAGACCGGCCATAGTCAAACTCGATTCAACTAAAGTTGGAGAAACTGACACTCGCTAGCCACCTATGTGCGAAGCACGTCGTTAGAACCAGTCTCATGAACGCGGTCGTGTAATGTCGGTCCGGGCTGCTTCATCCAACAATACCACTGAATCAAAGTAAGACGTTGGTGGTAAGCAGTATGATTATTATCGCCCACAACTCTTTGTGTTCTGCTCGTGCATATAACATCTACGCATAGACCTGGCTCGGATGCCACTGTTGGGGAACGTAGTATTTCAAAAAAAATCCTATGATCACGCAAGATCTATCTAGGAGAAGCATAGCAACAAGCGGGGAGAGTGTGTCCACGTACCCTCGTAGACCAAAAGCGGAAGCGTTTAGTAACGCGGTTGATGTAGTCAAACGTCTTCGCGATCCAACCAATCCAAGTACCGAACGTACGGCACCTCTGTGTTCAGCACACGTTCAGCACGATGATGTCCATTGAGCTCCTGATCCAGTTGAGGACGAGGGAGAGTTCCGTCAGCACGACGGCATGGCGACGTTGATGATGATGTTACCGGCGCAGGGCTTCGCCTAAGCACTACGACGATATGACCGAGGTGTGTAACTATGGAGGGGGGCACCGCACACGGCTAAGAGAAGACTTGGTGTGCCTTTGGGGTGCCCCCTGCCCACGTACATAAAGGAGGGAGGGAGAGAGGCCAGCCCCCTAGGGGCGCGCCAAGAGTATGGAGTCCTACTAGGACTTCCAAGTCCTAGTAGGAATCCCTTTCCTTTTCGGAGTAGGAGAGAAGGAAAGAGGAAAAGAGAGAGGGAGTAGGAAAAGGCAAGGGGGCACCACCCCCTTCCCCTAGTGCAATTCGGACCCCCCTTGGCCTGCCTCCTCTTTTCCCGTATGGCCCAATAAGGCCCATTACTTCTCCCGGTGAATTCCCGTAACTCCCCGGTACTCCGAAAAATACCCGAATCACTCGGAACCTTTCCTATGTTCGAATATAGCCTTCCAATATATGAATCTTTACCTCTCGACCATTTCAAGACTCCTCATCATGTTCGTGATCTCATACGGGACTCCGAACAAACTTCGGTCATCAAATCACATAACTCATAATACAAATCGTCATCGAACGTTAAGCGTGCGGACCCTACGGGTTCGAGAACTATGTAGACATGACCGAGACACATCTCCGGTCAATAACCAATAGCGGAATCTGGATGCTCATATTGGCTCCTACATATTCTACGAGGATCTTTATCGGTCAAACCACATAACAACATACGTTGTTCCCTTTGTCATCAGTATGTTACTTGCCCGAGATTCGATAGTCGGTATCATCATACCTTGTTGGTGGTAAACGACACCTATGGGATCACAAGAATCCCTACTACGGTTGCCGGGGCGCAGGGTTGCAAGAAGAGCAGGATCAGTGGTCAGCACGAGGATCATTTACCCAGGTTCGGGCCGCGAGGATGCGTAAAACCCTAGTGCTGCTTTGGTGGATGTATTGAGTGTTCTTGAGCCCTTGAACTAGCTACGGTGGCTGAGTAGTCCCAGGGAGCCGAATCCTTCTCCAGTACGCCATGGGCCTCCTTTTATAGTCGAAAGGGGCTGCCACAGTGGCATACAGGAGGTGGAAAGGCGTACAGTGCTACGAGCTTATCGCTCGTATTACAGGACAAGACACATTTAATGCATCGCTTAGGTGTCCCCTTGCTTTATTGGGGATGGGAACGAGGCCCGTCCCGTCCGTCACCGCTCCTCCTTGCTTCGACACGCGTCTTGGTCAGTGATGCATGCGGTGCCATGTAGGCAGGCAGGCAGCTGAGGTGGCGCGGTGGTAGAGCCTCCACGAAAATCTCCATGCCGCCACGCAGGCGCTTGTTGAGTTGGCCTGGGAGCTGCATGTTGCCACGCAGGTGCCTGCCCAGCTAGTTGGGTTGGCAGCTACATGCGAACCACGGTGGAGACTTGGCTGGTGCGGGCCTGGAGGTGGCCCTGCTGGCGCCCTTGGCGAGGGCCTTGCCGGGTGGCCCGGCAAGGGCCTTGCCGTGGCGCGCTGTTGTCCCCGGCAAGGATCTTGCCGGGGGTCTTGTGGTTCCCCTCGGCAAGGATCTTGCCGAGGACCGCTGTCTTCTAATCCTCATCTGATCTTGAATATGTCTTCACAAAGATCTGCATGCCACCACAGAGGTGCCTCCCGAGCCCTGGCCCAACGTGATCGATAGTATTGGAGACTGTGGGCTCGAGGGTGGCTCGCTTTGTTGGTGTTTGGGCGCGCTGCCCCGGCAAGGGTCTTGCCGGGGCTGTTGAGGCCGTCCCCGGCAAGGGTCTTGCCGGGGGAAACTGCTCTGCCCCTCTGCTTCTTTGCGTTCTTGGTCTTGGCGTTGCTCTGGCTGTCTTGGGCTTCGGTTTTGCCTTGGTTCACCTCCCCTGTTCTGCTTGGTGCAGCTGTGGGCGCGGCTCCGACTGTCCGTGCACAGGTAAAGGGGTACAAAGGTGCGCCCCTTCTTTTGTACACCGACAGGAGCCCCCGGGCTGGGGCCACACATAAGCGTGACACGTTGTTGGGCCAGGCCCAAAATGGTGTGCGAGCAGGCGGGGTGGTTTTTACCGCGGTAAAACTTTTCACGCGCTGCGCTTCCCACGACCCGCTCGCAACGTGGTGGGATGCGCGTGACGTGGGCAGCATGCGTGGGGCGGTTCCCGCACGCATGCGTCATATCGCAGTAAAGAGGCGACTTGCGCCTTCCCCGTAAAAAGAGGGAGGCGTGGAGGCATGGCTCATTTACTGGATGGACTCGGGTCACAGTCTTCAAGGCGCCCACGCCCCCTAATAACGGGGCGGGGAACGGTTGTCGGTGTCAAAACCGGCGGATCTTGGGTAGGGGGTCCCGAACTGTGTGTCTAGGATCGATGGTAACAGGATACGGGGGACACAATGTTTACCCAGGTTCGGGCCCTCTCTATGGAGGTAATACCCTACTTCCTGCTTGATTGATCTTGATGAGTATGAGTGTTACAAGAGTTGATCTACCACGAGATCGTAATGGCTAAACCCTAGAAGTCTAGCCTATGAGTATATGGTAATGAATCTGTCCTATCCGGACTATGCTCTCCGGTTTATATAGACACCGGAGAGATCTAGGGTTACAAGAGGTCGGTTACATAGGAGGGAATCTTCATAATCGGTCGCCGAGCTTGCCTTCCACGCCAAGTAGAGTCCAATCCAGACACGGGTATAATCTTCGGCCTTCATGTCTTCATAGCCCATCAGTCCGGCCCAACAGACAACAGGCCGGACGCCCGAGGACCCCTTAGTCCAGGACTCCCTCAGTAGCCCCTGAACCTGGCTTCAATGACGAGGAGTCCGGCGCGCAGATTGTCTTCGGCATTGCAAGGCGGGTTCCCTTCTTCCGAACTCCAGGATAGTCTTCGGATGTGACAATTGTATCCGGACCTGTTACACACTATGCATGACCGCAGAGAGAATATATATATTTTACACGAGTCCCATCCGCTGACAGCTTTTTGCAATGTGACGCTACGTCCGTTCGGTCATAATTTCAAACCGTTTGTCCCATGTTTCAAGACGCGGTTGCTATTGGCACGTCTTGTCGAAGCAGAGATCGTGTCCCCTTATCGTGGGATTCTCATCAATGCGGGCATGGGTAACTCAACCGTGCCGTTTACACGGCCCTTGGGCATAGGCGAATCTCCAGGCGGGTGAGGAGGCGTTTTAATATTTGTTGCCTTTATAAGGAGATAAGGATTCCCCCTTCCTCTTCTCACGCTTTCTCTCTGTCTCTGCCTTCCCAACCTTGAGCTCCAGCGCCCAAGTTCCAATCTCCTTTCCACCCCAGCAACCATGTCCGGATTCGGTGGTCAGGGCAAGTGGATGGTCTCCTCCGTCATGGAGGAGGACATTACTGAGCTCCGGGCGGCCGGATATTTGGCGAAAGAGATCGCCCACCGTCTGCCGGCCGAGGGACAGATTGTCCCCACGCCGGAGCCCACAGAGAGGGTGGTATTCATCCCCCATTTCTTCCGCGGGCTAGGGTTTCCCCTTCACCCCTTCGTTCGCGGGCTAATGTATTATTACGGGGTAGATTTCCATGATCTGTCCCCGAATTCCTTCCTCAACATTTCGGCGTTTATCGTCGTATGCGAGGCCTTCCTCCGCATCCACCCCCACTTCGGACTGTGGCTCAAAGTCTTCAACGTGAAGCCGAAGGTGGTAGATGGCCAGCACGTGGATTGCAGAGGGGCAATGGTGAGTAAATTTTCCAATGTCTCTTGGCCCAAAGGCACCTTTGTAGATACAGTAAAGGAATGGCAGAAGTAGTGGTTCTACGTCACAGAACCATGCGGCACCTCCTGGGCCGCGGCTGCCGAATTCCGCTCCGGCGCTCCTATGCGACTCACCTCCTGGGTCGAGAAGAGTCCGGACTGGTGTTCTCCTGATGAGCTGATAGCGCTGCAGACGCGTGTTCAGAGCATGGTAACCAAGAGCGTCAAGCTTGTTGATGTGATCCAGGTGATGTTAGTTCGCCGGATCCTTCCATGCCAGCGCCGAAGCCGGCCGCTGTGGGAGTTCAATCCAAAGAAGCACCGGACCCTGGTGAGGCTCTTCGAGACTACGCACGAGGGCGCATGGAAATTGCTCTTCAAGGGCAATGAGAAACCACCGGCCACATATTCGGACCGTGGTCACGATTATACACACCCCGCCAACAAGGTATGTTATTTTGAACGAGTCATCAACCTAATTGTTTCGAGGATGATGTCTGAGCTTTTGTTATTGCTCCTTCAGGACTGGACGGAGAGGGCAAAGTGGATCCAGTGTCTGGCTCCACTGCCTGAAGAACCAGTCATCCCGCACCTGGCGGAGATGCTAGTACCGGCGCCGTATAAGGCGCCGGAGAAGAAGGCCAAGAGCGGCCTTCGTCGTAAGGGTACGTCGGACGAGGCATCCGACGACGACGAAACTCATTCCTCTGTCCCTGGGGACAATGACGGGGGAGAGGAGGAAGAAGAAAACAATCCTCCCCCTGAGGAGAGGAAGAAGAAGAGGGCGGCTCCGGTGCATCTGGAGGCGGAGGCGCCTAAAAAGGGGAAGGGCATTCCGGCGGCCAATACTGCGTGGGACATTGACAGTAGTCCGGAACGACGCCCCCGCACAAAGCCCCATGCTGCATCGTAAGTGACATGGCTTATTTATGTGCACATCCAGCCTTTTCTCTCCATTATCTTGATGTGGTTAGCTGTACCGTTGCAGTCCGGCCCACGACCTAATCCAGCAATCCTCGTCTGGAAGTTCGTTGGCTCCATCGGAGATGGCGAGCCAGTCGCCACCGCCTGCATACTCCCCCGGGGCCGGGGACGACACCGAGGCGCTGTCTCTGAGGGCCAATCCGACCCGGGGAGGAACCCAGGACGCTGTCTGGGAGGCGCCACGAGGCGAAGCCTCCACTGCCGGACACATGGTGGAGACAATCCCCATGGAGACTGGCGAAGAGGGCCGCATCCAGCTTGGCCCTCAGCCGGATACGATTTTGGAGACCCATATGGCTCCGGAGTCGGGCGGGCAGCCCCCTTTGAAGGAGGGGGTGCACCGTTTCCGCCGGTGGCCCTTGTCCATCCAGGGGCGCCGGATAACCTGATGGAGGCGCTATGAGGCGCCTCCGTTATGGACGAGCACCGTGTTCTTATGAGCGCGGTGATCGAGAAGGTTCAGTCCGCCAAGAGTGGACTGAATGAAGCCTGCAGCAACCTGTTGACAGGTTTCGAGGTAAATAATAGAGAAAAAAAACCATATAGTCAGTAGCCCCTAAGTCACTGTCCGGTGCTCGGTAAGAGGAACCGGACAGACGATCAATCCTCTAGTGAAGGCGACTAACGTAATATGTGTGCATGAGCAGGCATCGCCGTTGGCCGCGACCTCACATGCTGCCAAAGTCTCTGAGCTGAGGCAGAGGCTGGAGCAGACCGAGAACGAGCTCGACGAGGTTAGAGTGCGGCTGCCGGACAAGCAAGGTAAGTAATGGCTTGCTGTGTGTTCGGAAAGCGGAGACACTGTGTATTGACTGTAATGTCAAAATGTATGCAGGAGCCGCAACCGAGGTCGAGGCCCTGAGGAAGGCCTTGGGCGAGGCCGAGGAGAAGGCTGTCCAGCAGCAAGCCGCCCGTAAGAAGCTCGAGGCCCGTGTCAAGGAAATCCAGCAGGAGCTCCAAGATGCAGTGAAAAAATGTGAGGCCTTGGAGAATGATGCGTCGGCTCAGGAGGCCGAACTCACCAAGGCTCGTCAGGGCACGGAAACTGCGTGGAATGAGGCCCAGGCCGTCATCCAGGAGATCCAGGAAGCCAGGAAAATCACGACGGGTAAGGCTTTTAAGATGCAAAGCAAGTATGCGGAGAGGCAGTACCTTTTACTAACCCGGGTTCGGAGTTCCCTAGGAGCTTTTGCGGATCTACCACGCAGCGTATCGAATGCTGCAGATTTCTACCGAGCCGAAGGAGGAGGTTCTACGGAGAAGCTATTCTGGGCGCAGTATGCGGCGCCAGAGCATCCCGTGTCTTTCACCGATCAGCTGAAGCAGCTAGTGGAGCTGCACCGGGTGGCCGAACTAGCCATGAAGGATTTGACAATCCGGCTATGGCCAGTCGAAGCTATGCCCGGCAGCTACTTTGGACTCGTGAGGCACCTAATGGAAGCGTGTCCGCGGTTGGACGTCGTCAAGCGCTCTGCCTGTATTGAAGGCGCCCGCATGGCCTTTGCTCGCTGCAAGATGTGGCGGGCGAAGATGAACGCTGTTGAAGTTGCCAGCGGGCCGCCGGAGGGCAAGGAGCACCGCACACCCGAGAAATATTTTGTGGATGTCATAGAAGGGTCTCGACTTGTGGCAGCTCAATGTTCGAAGGACATTATTTTTGAATGAATGCATTCATGTTGTCCTTTGCCTTGTATTATAAAGACAAAGCTTGTTCTGTAATGTAATTTTGTTATGCTTTAAATTGTTTCCTCCTGTGCGGCCGTGTTATATGCAATCTGAGGGTTGGCCAGTCGTCGGCTTCTGCCCTCACGTAATTAGTACGGAGGTGTTCGGGATGGGATCTAAAAAATCTTGATCCAATTGTATGGTCCTTGAAGGAGTTGTTTAGCACAACGAACAAGGCAATCAGACTATACAGCTTAAACACCCTCACTTAGCCATAGGAGTATTATAATTAAGCAAGTGCGTAGCCCCTGGTCCAAGCCAGGGTGCTGTCAGCATCTGATCGGGAAGTGCCGACCCTTCGCGTGACGCGGAAAAAATCTCCAACGATTTTGTAACCCTTGAACAGCTGACCGGCTCTCGCCGTATCATGACAGTCAGTTTTTGGCTTTCTCTACTGAGTTGCTCATCCGGTCAGGGCTAGGGCACAATCATAGTAGTTCTCCCTTTACTACCCTAGCCGATAGAGCGGAACGTAGGGTAGCAAGCACAGGAGCCGGGCAACCCAACTATTGACCAAAGACATGATTCGGAGCCAATGCATATAATGCTAAATTCGGGGTGCCGAACTTGTATATAAAAAGTGTTCAGACTTTGTTGCCGTGTTATGGGGCGATAAGCAGCCCCTGGCGAATATGAAACGTACAAAAGAGTACCGATGTAGCTGATAAGCAGATCGAAATAAAATGAAGTAAGAAGCGAAAACCGCAGAAACTGGGCCGCAAATCAATTTTTTATGACTGAATGGATACGTCAAGGCGTATCTTATACAAGTAGTGCAATAAGCACCCAAACTATTTAACATGCCGGGATCAAGAAGGAGTAGCGTGCGGGTCCTGGGCAATAAGTAAAAATACCGTCAAGAAGAACGTATGGAGGTTACCCTACGCACCTATGTTGCATGCCCCCCTTGTCTGCCGATCCTTCGAAGGGGCTGGTGATCAGGCTCGCGGGAAAAGGAACCTGAAACAGAACGGAAAAAGTGTGTCCAGGGTCGGTCTAGTCGAACTGTAGATCCTGGGTTAGCATGTGCCTCCGTCGATGTCCATGGAATTTCGAGTGTGTAATTATGTACGCGTGGTGCGAATGCCACTGCTTCGTTGGGACTGGGACGGAGGCCGAATTGCTAGTCGAGCTCTTGACGAGCCTTGCTATCCTGCTGCAGTGTAGTTCGGAACTTCCTAATGGTGTCCAGGGGCTCGGCAGCCGCACTATGGTGCTTCTTGAGAAGGCCGCTCTGTACCTCTGCTGCTAGGGCAGTGGTGTGCTCCTCTGTTCGGAGGGAGCATTACGTATTGCCATTGACTGTTATTACGCTGCATGGACTGGGCATCTTGAGCTTGAGATAAGTGTAGTGTGGCACTGCGTTGAATCTAGCGAACGCTGTTCGTCCGAGTAGTGCGTGGTAGCCGCTGCGGAATGGGACGATGTCGAAGATTAACTCCTAGCTTCGGAAATTGTCCGGAGAACCGAAGACCACTTCCAGCGTGATTGAGCCCGTACAGCGGGCCTCGACGCCTGGTATGACTCCTTTGAAGGTAGTCTTTGTTGGTTTGATTCGTGGGGGGTCAATGCCCATCTTCCGAACTGTGTCTTGATAGTGCAGGTTGAGGCTGCTACCACCGTCCATTAGGACTCGTGTTAGGTGAAATCCGTTGATGATTGGGTCGAGGACCAATGCGGCTGAACCGCCATGACGGATACTGGTTGGGTGGTGTCGATGATCAAAGGTGATCGGAAATGACGACCATGGATTGAACTTGGGGGCGACTGGCTCTACCGCATAGACGTCCCTGAGTGCACGCTTATGCTCCCTTTTGGGGATGTGTGTAGTGTATATCATGTTCACCGTTTTGATTTGAGGGGGAAACTTCTTCTGCCCCCCAGTGTTCGGCTGCCGGGGCTCTTCATCCTCGTCCTCACTTTGTGATCCCTTTTCTTTGTTTTCGGCATTTAACTTGCCAGCCTGCTTGAAAACCCAACAATCCCTGTTGGTATGATTGGCTTGCTTGTCCAGGGTGCCGTGTATCTGGCACGGACGGTCGAGTATGCGGTCCAGGCTAGAAGGTCCTTCATTATTTCTTTTGTAGGGCTTCTTCCGTTGGCCGGACTTGGAGCCACTGAATTCGGCGTTGACTGTGGTGTCACCGGTGTTGTTGTCATTGCTTCGGAGTTTGTGCCTATTGCGCCGGAGCTTGCCCGAGCTATTCTTGGCCTCGGAGGGGCCTGTCTCGCTGGCTGTGTTGTTATTACGGGCCAGCCAACTGTCCTCTCCCGCGCAAAAGCGGGTCATGAGTACCGTGAGGGCTGCCATGGACTTCGGCTTTTCTTGGTCGAGGTGGCGTGCTAGCCATTCGTCACGGATGCTGTGTTTGAAGGCCGCTAAGGCCTCGGCATCCAGACAGTCAACGATCTGGTTCTTTTTGGTTAGGAACCTAGTCCAGAATTTTCTGGCTGATTCTCCAGGTTGTTGAACTATGTGGCTTAAGTCATCGGCGTCTGGTGGCCGGACATAAGTTCCTTGGAAGTTGTCTAGGAAAGCTTCTTCCAAGTCCTCCCAGCTGCCGATAGAATTTTCGGGCAGGCTGTTAAGCCAGTGCCGAGTTGGCCCTTTGAGCTTGAGTGGGAGGTATTTAACGGCGTGGAGATCATCTCCTCGAGCCATGTGGATGTTGAGGATGAAATCCTCGATCCACACTGCGGGATCGGTTGTGTCGTCGTATGATTCGATATTGATGGGCTTGAATCCCTCGGGGAATTCATGATCCAGTACCTCGTCTGTGAAGCAGAGAGGGTGTGCGGCACCTCTGTACCGTGCCGTGTCACGGCGTAGCTCTGATGGAGTCCGTCTGCGGCATTCGGACCGGGCATGGTTAGGTTTATCACGTCCGAATAGGTAGCCGTCTTCGTGCCTCGAGGCACGTTCTCGAGATCCGTAGATCGATCTTGTATGTCCTGCTCTACTGTCCAGGGTCTGCCGGAGGTCATACGTATGACCCCGAATTCTTCCATCTTTATTTTTGCGGGGCGGTTGGGCAGGCTACTGTTCGGCCTGAGTTTCCGCTTTATCCCGACCGCGTGGTGGCCGGTCGGCCGCCCTGTCTCGACCACATGGTGGTCGTTCCGCATTACGCGAGGGAGATGTGTGCTCCGGTGCCTCCTCGTCTAATTGAGGTAGCAGTCTACGTTTTGGGTAGCTCTTGGTTGGGCGCTTGAGGCCGTATTCTTCCGCTGTCAGGACGTCAGTCCATCTGTCGACGAGCAGATCTTGTTCAGCTTGAAGCTGCTGCTGCTTCTTTTTTAGGCTACTTGCAGTGGCTATGAGTTGAAGCTTAAAGCGCTCCTGCTCCAGAGGGTCCTCAGGTACGATGAAATCTTCGTTGCCGAGGCTTGTCTCCTCTTTGGAGGGTGGACGGTAACTATCGTCCCCCGAGTCATCTTCTATGGCCTGCTCGTCAGGGTTGTCTTGCCTGTCGTCATGTTCCTCCTGTTCGGATGTAGCTCTGATAGGGTCTTCATTGTTTTCGGCATCGCCCGGAGTGCTATTTTCTCCGGTACCAGTATTGCTATCCTTTGAGCGGCGAGGCTTAGAACGGTGTTTAGGGCGCCGGCGCTTGGACTGCGTCTCGGAAGTTTTATTCTTATCTGGCTCTTCTTTGTCGTCGCCAGATCCCTTGGGTGTATCAACCATGTATACATCGTACGAAGAGGTGGTCATCCAATGTCCAGTGAATGGCGGGTCTTGGCCTTGCTCATTGTCGGCATCGTCGTCCATACTGGTGATGTCTTCGGAGCCATAGTCAAGCACGTCGGTTAAGTCATCGACGGTGGCTATGAAGTGGGTGGCGGGTGGGAAGCAAAATTCCTCGTCGTCCGCCTCTAGCTCGAACCGAACATAGTTCGGCTGTGAGTCTTCCTCCAAGGACAAGTTCTTCAAAGAATTTAGTACGTCACCCAAAGGCGAATGCTGGAAGACGTCTGCGGCGCTAAATTCGAAAATCAACAACCGATCCAGCTCGGTGTCCGCAGGTGTATCCGGTCCGGAACGTGCAGCCGGAAACGAGTCCGGGGTTCCGTTGGCGCAAGCATTGCAGGATGTCGAGTCCGTGTGCGGCTCCAACGCCGTGGACTTCATGGCCTCGGCGGGCGGGATCTGCTTTGGTACTAAGGCCGTTGTAGCAACATGATCTATCTCCTTGGTGTGCTCCGATGACAGATTTAGGTCATGTTCATCGGAGAAAGGGGGAGCGATCGCCGCGGTATCAAATCCCTCGAAGATCAAGTCTTCACGGATATCCGCGACGTAGTTTAAGCTTCTGAACCTGACCTGGTGGCCAGGGGCGTAACTATCGATCTGCTCCAGATGGCCAAGCGAGTTGGCCCGCAGTGCGAAGCCGCTGAATACGAAGATCTGTCCGGGGAGGAAGGTTTCTCCCTGGACCACGCCATTACCGACGATCGAAGGGGCCATCAATTCCTTTGCCGACGGCACAGTGGAACTCTCAATGAAAGCACCAATGTCGGTGTGAAAACCGGCGGATCTCGGGTAGGGGGTCCCGAACTGTGCGTCTAGGATCGATGGTAACAGGAGACGGGGGACACAATGTCTACCCAGGTTCGGGCCCTCTCTATGGAGGTAATACCCTACTTCCTGCTTGATTGATCATGATGAATATGATTGTTACAAGAGTTGATCTACCACGAGATCGTAATGGCTGAACCCTAGAAGTCTAGCCTATGAGTATATGGTAATGAATCTGTCCTATCCGGACTATGCTCTCCGATTTATATAGACACCGGAGAGATCTAGGGTTACAAGAGGTCGGTTACATAGGAGGGAATCTTCATAATTGGTCGCCTAGCTTGCCTTCCACGCTAAGTAGAGTCCAATCCGGACACAGGTATAATCTTCGGCCTTCATGTCTTCATAGCCCATCAGTCCGGCCCAACAGACAACAGGCCGGACGCCTGAGGACCCCTTAGTCCAGGACTCCCTCAACGGTCGCCTCACCCGTCCTTTCGACCCTGCACGCTCACCACGCGTCCTTCATGCAGGTGGCGAGCTTTGGAGGCGGGAAACCGGGCCGTCGCTGGTTGGAGCAGCGGGCCGGTCCCGATTCCCTGCGCCTCCGATGGCTGGATTGGCTGAGCGGGGCGGCTGGGTCTCGACCCCGCCCCTTTATAAAGAGGGGGAGAGAAGGAGCGCCACCCCACATTCTTAAGTATCCATCCTTCTTCATCTTCGCTTCTTTCTTCCATCTGCCATGGCGAGAGGAGGTTCTGGGCCTTCGGCGGTGGCAGCGAGGGTCGCTGCTCGTCAGCGCGTCCTCCCTCCCTCGAGCCCGTGGCGGCGGAGCCAGCCACAAGAGGAAGGGGGAGGGGGCGTGGCCGAGGTCGCCGTGGCGGTCGGGGGAGAGGGGCACGAGGCGGCGTGGTGGTTGTGCCTCTGCCAGCGGTGCCTCCCACGATGGAGGGTCACGTCGGGGACCGGCCCCGCGAGTTCTTCGTCAAGCTGCACCAGCCACCGCGTCGTCGTCTCCGTATCTGCACCCCCTTCGCAGCGGAGATGGAGCTCGATCTGCCCCAGACCCTCAGGTTGCACATGAGGGGCTGCGGGACTGGCGGTACGCGAGTCGACGTTTACTTCCCCGCCCCTCACGTCATGTATCTCCCTCGCAGGTGGAAGACGTTTGCCCGCATCCATAGCCTGACGGTGGGGCTCATCCTCTATTTCAAATTAATGGAGGGCGGCCTGCTCTCCGTCAAGGTCTTTGGAGATCTTGGGACTCGCCTGAAGTGCTGCGTGGAGATCTCTTCCGACGATGAAGACTCTTCCTCAAGCGAGAGTGACGAGGAGGACAGCGACAGCGGCGACGAGGGGGCTGGGCGGCAGGATGCCGACTCCAACTTCGACTGACCGCGCCGCTCCTCCCTCGATCACGCGCCCTGCTGAGGGCCATCCTCACCAAGCTCTCCTTTGGGGTGCTCCCCGTCGTCTCCTTGGGCGGCTGGCGTAGGAGGGCCGGAGAAGGCGAAGAAGCCGGGTGGCGGCCGTTAGCTCGGAGTACGCGGGTACCAACGCCTTCGTCGCGTATTGGCAAGCCGCTGCCTCATCTTCTAGCCTTCTGCTCCTCGCACCTTGCCAAGGCGCTCTTTTTTCCCTCCCGCTATCGTGTTCCATCCTCTGAGGAGAGGGACAAGAAAGCGATTATGGGCATCTTATCTCCTTTTTAATCTGTAAGCCTTCGGGCCTTGTTAAATTTAAAGCTTGTAATCCCCCTTGTTCATGTTTTTCTTTCCGTATGAACTGTACCTGTATGGGATGTTTTTAATGAAAAGGGTTTTTGCCGGGTTCTTCGTACGTGAGCGAGGCCCATGCCTAGGATAAATGCTTGTTATTTTCATAATAAACGTTATCGCCCGGCAACAGGCCTTGCCGTTTCTCTTCTTCGGCCGACCTTTCTCATGCTTTTGGCGGAGGCAGGGGCGAAGTGGAGTTAGGCTCCTCGTTCATTTCTTCGCCATCGCAACTACTACCAAATCCCAACCCAGGAAGTAACTCTCGGGCACAAGGAAAAAGGGAGTACGGTGGTTTTAAGACATAAATGAGGCTTCACATGTCCCAGTTCCATACGGAAACGTACAGCAGGGGGAAGAAAAACTTATCTGAATCCGCAGCCCCCGGCAACCTTGGTTCGTCGTGGTTGGATCCTTACATCTTCAGCCCCCGGCAGGCTTGCCTTGCCGGGGTCAGAGCGTCAGTTCATTCTCCTTTTCCCAAGTGGCTCAGCAAAAATGACCTGCGGACCAAAGAAAACAGAAAAGAGGCACACCCGACCTCTAGGCTAGGGGTTAGTCGCCGCTAAGCACTATCAACCCTAACCGAGGAAGGGACTCAACCTAGCATGCGTGCTATAACTTAGGGCGCCAGCGCTTCGTTTATTTATGCTCAGGGTCTGTGCCTGGCTTTGTACAGAGGGTTACATGCCTTGCAGGCAAAGCTTGTACAAAAGGTGGCTTGCCGGGGGGCCCAGCAAGCCGCGCCTTATGGGTAAAACTTGCGAAGATGCTCGATGTTCCAGGAATTACTCACTGGGACAGCATCTTCGGTCTCCAGGCGGATTGCGCCGGGCCTGGTGACTCGTATTGCCCGATAAGGGCCTTCCCACTTCAGCGTCAACTTGTTGGTATTCTTGGCCGACTGAACGCGCCGAAGAACAAGGTCGCCTTCCTCAAAGCTTCGGGCATGAACCTTGCGGCTATGGTAGCGGTGCAAGGCTTGCTGGTAGCGTGCTGCTCTCACAGCCGCCCGAAGACGATCTTCCTCAAGGAGCATTGCGTCATCTTGCCGCAATTGCTCTTGCTCAAGCTCATCATAAGCGAGCACTCGAGGTGACCTGTATATGAGTTTCGTGGGGAGAACTGCCTCCACCCCATATACTAGGGCAAAGGGTGTCTGACCGGTGGCTCGATTTGGTGTCGTCCTGATTGACCAAAGAACCGCCGGCTACTCATCAATCCTGCGCCTTCCGCTCTTGTGCAGCCTGTCAAAGGTCTTCGTTCTCAGGCCCCGCAACACTTCAGCATTCGCCCTCTCTGCTTGGCCGTTGCTCCGGGGGTGTGCCACGGAAGCAAAACAGACCTTGCTGCCGAGGTCTTCAATGTACTGCAGGAAGGTGTGGCTTGTGAATTGTGTGCCGTTGTCGGTGATACTGCTTGGCACACCAAAGCAGCAGACCAGTCCCTTGAAGAACTTGACGGCTGACTGTGCTGTCACCTTTCTCACTGCTTCCATTTCCGACCACTTTGTGAACTTGTCGATTGCAACGTACAAGTACTCAAAGCCCCCGACAACACGGGGGAAGGGGCCCAGTATATCAAGCCCCCAGACCGAGAATGGCCAGGAGAGAGGGATTGTTTGAAGGGCTTGAGCTGGTTGATGAAGCTTCTTTGAATGGAACTGACACGCTTCACACTTGGTTACTAGTGTCGTCGCATCCTGGAGGGCGGTGGGCCAGAAGAAACCTTGTCGAAACGCCTTGCCGGCAAGGGCCCTCGACCCTATGTGGGAGCCACATATGCCTCCATGTATCTCTGCCAACAACTCCAGTCCTTCCTCCCGGGGGATGCACTTCAATTTCACACCGTTCGGCCTCCTCCTGTACAGGACGTCATCGACGAACAGGTACAGGGCAGACCGACGGGCTACTTTTTCCGCTTCTTCCCACTCCTCAGGAAGCTCCCCTGTTTGGAGGAATCGGACGGTATGCTGCGCCCATGCCGGAGCCTGGGGCTCGACGACAAGGACCAAAGGCATCTCTTCCGCCATGGGAGCGGTTGTCTCTATGGCTAGGGCTTGACGCCCTGCCAGAGCCAGTTGCTCTTGGGCAGACTCAGTGTGCACGGCAACATCCTTGCCGGTCGTCCCAGGGTGCTCGGCGGGAAAGTACTTGCCGGGACCTGATTTCCTCCGCTTGTTCTGCCCCATTGATGGTTCGACGGATGGCTGAGTTAACCGGAGCAAAAAGGTACCTGATTCCATAGGTAGCTTCAATGCGGCACGCTTCGACAGGTAATCGGCGATGTCGTTGTTCGCTCGGGGAACGTGCTCCGCCTGGATACCGTCAAAGCGCTCCTCCAGCTTCCTCACTTCATCTACGTAGGCCTCCATCAATGGGCTCTGGTAATCCTTGTTGACTTGCCTGACGACAAGCTGCGAGTCACCCCTGACGATGAGCTTCTTCACCCCGAGGTCTGCCGCGATCCTGAGACCAGCAAGCAGCCCCTCGTACTCAGTAGTGTTGTTCGTCGACATCTCCCTGGGAAAGTGCATCTGGACCACATACTTGAGGTGCTCTCCGGTGGGCGCGACAAGCAGCACATCGGCACCGGCGCCTTGCAGCGAGAAAGCCCCATCAAAGTACATGATCCAGTCGCGGTCTGCTTCCTTGCCGGGAAGAGCGGTCTCCTGGATTTCCTCGTCGGGCGTTGAGGTCCATTCTGCAATGAACTCCACCAAGACTCTGCTCTGTATTGTCGAGGTACTTTCAAACTTCAACCCAAAACTGGACAACTCCAGGGCCCATTCCACAATCCTTCCGGTCGCATCTGGGTTATGCAGTATCCGTTGCAATGGGAGGCGGGTGACGACAGTGATCTCGTGGGCTTGGAAGTAATGACGCAGCTTCCTCGAGGCCATAAGGAGGCCAAAGAGCAATTTCTGCACACTGAAGTACCTCGATCTAGCCCCCTACAAGAGGGAGCTGACAAAGTAAACCGGGTGAGGCATCATCTTCTTCTGCACCACCTCACTTGACTGCGTGGGCACTGCCTTGGTGGCATCAGACTCCGCCGGGGGCCTTGCCTTGTTGGCAGCAGGCCCTGCCGAGGGGATCTTTGGCTTGCCATCCGCTGGTTCTGCCGTTGCCACTGCCTCCTCGTCGACCTCCCTCTGTGCCACCAGTGCGGCGCTGACCACTTGATTCGTCGTCGCCAAATACAGCAGCCACGACTCTTGTGGTTTAGGCGCAACCAATATTGGCGTGGAGGAAAGGTATTTCTTCAAATCCTGCAATGCCGCCTCGGCTTCCGGGGTCCACTGCATTGGGCCTGCCTTCTTCAAGATTTTGAAGAAGGGAAGGGCACGCTCGGCGGATTTGGAGATGAATCGACTCATGGCGGCGACGCAGCCGGTGAGCTGGCGCACATCTTTGATCCGCCTGGGCGCCTCAATCTGCTCAATAGCCTTGATTTTATCTAGGTTTGCCTCGATCCCGTGCTGCGACATGAAGAATCCGAGAAGCTTGCCGTACGGAGCACCGAAGACACACTTCTTAGGGTTCAGCTTAAGGTTGATCTTGCGCAGGTTGGCAAACGTCTCTTCCAGATCTCGCACAAGAGTTGGCCCGTCTTGGTTTTGACCACTATGTCATCCATGTATGCTTCCATATTTCTATGGAGCTGGGGTTCGAAACCAATTTGGATTGCTCTTGCAAACGTCAAGCCAGCACTCTTCAACCCGAAAGGCATCCGTAAAAAGCAATACGTACCACATGGGGTGATGAATGCTGTCTTCTCTTCATCCTCTCTTGTCATGAAGATTGGGTGGTAGCCCGAGTAGGCGTCGAGGAATGATAACAGATCACACCCGGCCGTGGAGTCAACAATCTGGTCGATGCGCGGCAACGGGAAGGGGTCCTTAGGACAAGCCTTATTGATATCTGTGTAGTCAATACACAGCCTCCACTTCCCATTTGCCTTGCGCACCACTACCGGATTGGCCAACCACGTCGGGTGGAGCACTCCTCTCACCAAACCTGTTGCTTCCAACTTCCTTATCTCCTCTGTGATGAACTCCTGCCTCTCCAGAGCCTGCTTTCTAACCTTCTGCTTGACAGGCCGCGCATGAGGGCAGACAGCTAGGTGGTGCTCAATCACCTCCCTGGGAACACCGGGGATGTCGGATGCTTGCCACGCAAACACGTCGACATTCGCCCGCAGGAAGGTGACGAGCACGCCTTCCTATTTGCTGTCGAGGGTGGAGCCTATGGTGAAGGCCCCTCCCGTGCCATCCTCCCCGACGGGCACCTTCTTGGTCTGCGGTGGCTCGGCTCTGGATTTCTTGATCTTGCCAGTAGAGCTCTTTGGCACGTCCTCGACGGTAGCACAACACTCCGAAGAGGTGTGCTTGCCGGAGTGGGTGCGAGAGGTCTTGCCGGGCTTCTTCTTCCCCCCCCCCCCCGGGCCTTCAGCGGCAGGAGCAAGTGCCTTGACGGCAGCTGCTGCAACTGCTTCCCGGTAGAGTTGGTTGGTGCAAATCAGCGTGTCCTTCTTGTCGGAGGGGACGGAGATGATGGTCAACGGCCCAGGCATCTTTAGCATGTTGTAGGCGTAGTGTGACGCCGCCATGAACTTGGCTAGTGCCGTGCGGCCGAGGATCCCGTTGTAGGGCAAGGGGATCTCGGCCACGTCGAAGACGATCCTCTCCGTCCTGTAGTTCAACTCTCCTCCAAACGTCACGGGCAGAGTGACCTTCCCCTTCGGCTAGCTCCTCCCCGGATTGACCCCTTGAAACGTGCCCGTTTCCTCGAGGTCTCCATCAGGAATTTGCAGCCTTTTGATCACGACGGGCGAGATCAAGTTCAGGCCGGCCCCGCCGTCGACCAACATCATGTTCACCCTAAGGTTGCGTATCGTTGGTCAGACCTACAATGGCAAACACCCGACCGCGGTTGTGCGGTCAGGGTGGTCCTTGGCGTCAAAGATGAGGGGCGTGCTGGACCACTTCAGCGGCTTCTGACCGTCGAACGACGGCTCCGCTGCTGTAATCTCATGCGCCCACTGCTTGAGCTGGCGGTGAGAAGTATGCAGCGAGGCGCCACCATCGACGCACATGGCCTCCGTAGCCTTCTAGAACTCTTGGTCACCGGACTCGTCGTCCTCGTCGTGATCATCATCTTCTTGTTTCTTGTCACGGTCCCGGGCGGGCCTCTCTCACTACTAGGAAAAGGGCTATAGATAATATGGACACTAATGGCGCACCACACATGTGGTGCACCACTACTATATACTAATGGCGCACCATGTGTTGGTACGCCATTAGTGTCCAAATACTAATGGCGCACCACATCCACGGGGCGCCACTAGTAACAATTTTTTTTATTTTTTCTCAAAACTAGTAATGGTGCACCAGGGGATAGTGCGCCATTACTAGTTTAACTAGTAATAACTAGTAATGGCGCACCACACCCTCGGTGCGCCACTACTAACAAATTTTTCTTATTTTTTTTCAAAACTAGTAATGGCGCACCAGGGGACAGTGCGCCATCACTAGTTTTAACTAGTAATGGCGCACCACACCCTCGGTGCGCCACTACTAACAAATTTTTTTACTTTTTTTAAAA
>NC_057799.1:330938557-330958843 GCF_018294505.1 Triticum aestivum
AAAATAAAAGAAAATGATCGAAATGTCAAAAAAATAAAATAAAATAAGTTTCCCATGTGATATGTGGTCTAGTTGTTGAGAAAATTTACAAATATGAATTTCGACTTTATTTGCAAAATCTCTCTGGAATTTGTAAAATGGGCATAACTTTTGCATACGAACTCGGATTAAAAAGTTATATATATGAAAAATCATCTACTCGAAAAGTTACATACGAATTGAAGCAGGGGAACTTTGTTCAACATCTTCAAAATCCCCAAAAACCTAACAGAACGAAAGATACGGGGCTTTTAAGATCTAGAGTGGGGAAATGAAAAAAATAATTAAACTTACTAGTGGCGCACCATTTGCTAGGTGCGCCACTAGTAACAGAAAAAAAAATTTGGTTTCAAAAATTGCTAGACATCAACAAGGCTTAATAGGATTGATATGATAGATATATCAACAAGTGCCTGTGAAGTGAGCTGGTGCTGGGGTTGGATAGAACTCTGAAGTTAAGCGTGCTTGGGCTGGAGTAGTGTGAGGATGGGTGACCTTTCGGGAAGTTTGACCACGGAGTGCGATTTGACTTGAGATTAAGCATAGTGACCCGAGATTAAGAAAAAAAACGAAAAAAATATTTCTGATTTTTTTTGAAAAAAATGTTAGTAATGGCGCACTTCTATGTGGTGCGCCATTACGAAGTCAGATAGTAATGGCGCAACGTGTGATGTACTAATGGCGCACCACGCACCTGTAGTGCGCCATTAGTAGGCAAAACAGGTGCGCCACTAGCAGGCCTTTTCCTAGTAGTGTCTTGCTGGTTTTCCTTGCTGGGGCGGCTTCCTTGGCCGTCACGCTTCTTGCCGGATCCCTCGGCACCGTCCTGACCTTTCTCCTTGTCCCGCCTTTCATACTCGGCCTTTTGCTTTTCAGCAAGCAGCTCGACTTGCCGACACTTCTGGAGATCGTGGCCCTTGGTGTGGTGGATCTTGCAGTACTGCTTGCCGGAGCCCCCTGGCTTGTCGGCAGCTGCTAAGGCCCGGCAGGCGGCGCACCCGCCAATCTCCTTGCCGGGGCCGTCTGCCTTGACCTTCTTGGCAGCGCCGGTGTCGTCGGATCCCTCAACGGCAAGTACGGCCTCGCCCTTGCATTTCCTGTTGCGACGCCGGCCCTTCTTCGTCAGGGTGGCGGCGTCTTCGTCGGTAGAGTCGGTTTCCGTGCCGGGGTCTTCGCCGGGGTACTTCCTTCCCTCTTCAGCCCGGGCGCATCTATCGGCCAGAACGTAGAGTTCGGCCACATCCTTAACCTTGGTCATCGCCAGCTCTTCGCGCATCTTGCGGTTGCGCACGTTCTGATGGAACGCGCTGATCACATCGGTGGGATGAACGTCGGGGATGTTGTACTGCACCCGGCTGAACCTCTGGATGTACTTGCGCAGGGTTTCCCCTTCCTTCTGGGGAATGATATGCAGATCACTGGCCTGGCCATGAGCTTGGTGGCCTCCTGTGAAGGCGCCAACGAACTCATGGCACATATCCGACCAAGAAGAAATGGAATCCGCCGGCAAGTGCATCAACCAAGGCATAACATTGGGCTTCAGCGCCAGCGGGAAATAATTGGCAAGCACCTTGTCGTCGTGAGCTCCGGCCGCCTGCATCACGATGGTGTAGATGCCGAGGAACTCGGACGGATGGGTCTTGCCAGTGTACTTCTCGCCGACGTCGGGCTTGAACGTGCGGTGGGACGGCCACTGGAACTGCCGTAGCTCACGGGTAAAGGCCGGGCAGCCCACCTCGTAAGGTAGGCCGCCAGAGCCCCCCGGTGCTGGGTGGTCCATAGCGGGTCCCGCCCGCTTGTCCGACTGGTGGCGTGTATCACGCCAGCGCTCAATAGTGGTCCGAGCATCTTCGTGAGCTCGTTCTCGAAGAACTTGGCGCTGGTCGGGGTGGGTCCGCGGGTCGGACGATGCTATAGGGATGTTATCACAAGCGTCGTCACGATGGGAAGACGCCCGCGGCGGCTGGCGAGGAGGAGGAGAGTGCACCGTGGCCGCTTCCCCCGGTCCTCCCAGTGCCAGCATGTGGTGGCTTGGTGGAGCGCCGACCCGAGGGCCCCGCCGGTTGCAGATCATCTTTGTTGGCGACGGCGACGAGGCTCCGGATGGTGGCCCTCCACTCGTCAAGGTTCTCTGCAGCAGGAAGGAAGTCGAGGAGCAGCTGCGCGTGCGCCAAAGCTTCTGCTGGCGTGGGTGGCGGCGACAACTGAGTGGACCGTGGCGTGCTTCAACTTCTAACCACGTTAGAAGGAGCTCCGTCACGACCCGGCGGCTGCGCGCCATTTTCGCCAGCACTTCGGCGGGCATGCTGAACTCCTTCATCCCGCGAACGACGCACAGGGCTCTTCCCACGACGGTGCCCAGGGTCACCGGCGTGGTGACGCTGCTCGTCGCGCACACCATGGGAAGAGCGCGCAGTGGTCGCCGGCGTGGGCGTCTTGGAGGTTACTGCCCCACCCGTGGGTGGCACGACGACGCTCCTGGAGGGCCCCGCACCGCCTGCAGGGGGCCCAGCCCCATCTTTAGACTTGGTGATGTGCGGCTCGTTGCCTGGCGCGCAAACGGCGCCGCTCGCCGGGCTCTGACTGCCAGGGCGATGCTGGTGCTCGCGGACTGCGGCTCGGGTTCTGTCCGCGACCGGGCCGCTACTCGCCCGCACTGGCACGGGCCGTTCGTTCCCCGACGAGCCAATCGCCGTGGCCGTCTTCTTCTTGGGAGCCATGGTGATGAAGACACGCTAGGCTAACTACTAGACCAGATTCTCACAATTGCGCCCCCTACCTGGCGCGCCAAAGATGTCGGTGGGAGACGACACCTATGGGATCACAAGAATCCCTACTACGGTTGCCGGGGCGCAGGGTTGCAAGAAGAGCAGGATCAGTAGTCAGCATGAGGATCGTTTACCCAGGTTCGGGCCGCGAGGATGCGTAAAACCCTAGTCCTGCTTTGATGGATGTATTGAGCATTCTTGAGCCCTTGAACTAGCTACGGTGGTGTAACATCCCAAAATTCTAAATTTTGGAATGTTATAATAAATAGATAGTTTTGATAGTTTGTTGGATTGTTGTGTGATTGATTGACTGAAAGTGAGTGGAATTCGAAATCTTTTGAAAGTTAAATGAGAGGGAATAAAAGGACTTTCCCAAACTTTCATTTTGCTTTTATGATCTCCGTGAATTCAAATTCTTTTCAATCACAAAACCCTCGAGAGAAGATGACATGACTTCTTCCATTTATTTAAATGAAAAGGGGTGTTGAAAATATTTGAATATCATTTGAAAATATTTCCAATTCAGAAACTTCAAGCAACTCAATGATTTTCATGAGAGAAGATAAAATGGCTTCTTCAAAACATATGAAATATGAGTTGGAAGTTTAAAAGGATCTAATTTAAAGTCCCGTTGAAATTAATTTCAATATAGGAGTTATTTGAGTCTTATTCAAATTATTTTTCTCCAAAATAAAAATATACAGAAAATAGGGTAACATGATTCCCTACATCAGAAAATTGGAGAGAAATAAATTTGAAATCATTTTGGTATTTTTAAAATTATTTTTATTGGATTTTATTAAGGCAGTAGCACCGTTTGATTTATTTAAATTTATGTGGATTTTATTTGCCTTTAGAAAAATGTTCATCTTGTAGGAAATCTTTTTCTGAAAATTTTGATATATTATATGCCTATATAATTTATTTTCTCGTTGTCTGAAAAAAATGTTTGTAAAAAAAAACTTTAGGACCGACCGGACCGGGCCGGCCCAGTTCGCCAGGCCGCGGCCCAGCCGGCCAGCGCCTCGCCACCGAGCTCGGGACAGGAGTCTCGAGCAGCGCCGCCCCGCCGCCGTGTCCAGATCGGACACCGCCGCCGCCTTTGCCGCCCCCTCCCACAAGCCACGCTGCCCTCTCTGCCCCTCCATAAATACCGGAGCCCGGCCCCGTTCCCCTCCTCAAGCCGCCGCCGCCGACGCCCCGCATACCCTCGCCGGAGTTGCAAACTCCGACGAGATCCGCTGCCGCCGCCCCGCTCCGTCCCGTCGCCGTGGACCACCGCCGTCGCCACCATCGGCTCCGCCGCACTGCGCCGCCTCTCCCCGACCCCTTTGCCGGCCTCGTCGACCACCGGAGTCCCCTCGCTGTTCGCATCCGATGCCGCCGCCGCTGTTCTTCCTCGCCGCCGACGACCCGCCGCCGCGGTAACTGCCGCCTCCCCTTGCCGTTGGATCTGGATCCAACGATCCAGACCCTCATGTTTTTTTCTTCTTCTTCGTTTAGTTTTTTTTAAGGGAATGTTCGTTGGATACGGATAGGAAACGAACGTTCACTTTTTAGTGTTTTTCTTTTTCGGTTATTTTCGGCCAGGGACCCGTTTGTAATTAGTTTTTTTCACCGATTAGTCCCTAATCTTTAAATGTTCACCACTTTTTACTCGTTTGTCCAAATCCAACGAAACCAACGCCCACTTCTTCGTTATGATCTCCTCTAACCATTAATCCAACTCAAACATGTTTTTGAAATTTTAAAATTTGAATTAGATCAGATTTGAATTCAAACTTCGTTTGATCATAACTTGAGTTTCGTAGCTCCGATTTAGTTGATTCTTTTTGCAAATCGAAGCTCTTGACCTAAACTTTCTGATAAGGCCAAATTCATATAATTTTGGTACTGTTAGAAATTGTTTTATGTTGCAAGAGTTATTTGCTTGGTTTTGATGTTTCCCGAATCGTCTTCTTCGTTCTTTCTGATCTTTTGAGTGATTGCTTATGTGTAGTTACTATTGCTTGCTTACGATAGATTGACCGGAGTGTGACGAGTAGATCTATCCAGAGTATTGAGTGCAAATCATCTTCATCAACATTGCAGGCAAGTTCACACTTTGATCATATCCCTTTCATACCCAGTTTTTATGCATTAGATTCAACCCTCAAACATTGCATGGTTAGGATCTAATTAAATTGTGGGTATTGGGAAGTAGTTGATGAGGTAGTACCGATTGCCCTGTTTACAATCAAACCCTTGGGAGTTACTTCTACGTTGCTATTATATTGTCATGCTGTGCTCATAGACGTGGATTGGGTTTGAGAGATATTCATGATAGATGTGAGATTGTTAATAATGGTTTACTTAAGGTGGCAACAAAAACTCACATCTGGGTGGATTGAGGCACCTGGAGAACCCAGTGTTGTCTGTTTGTATGAGGACCGCCACCCGGACTCAAAGGGATCATACGATTATTCATGCTAGAAACTTCCGTGTGCAGCCACAAGCCATTATGGGCTCTGGCATAGTTGAGTAAGTTGTGTGAGCTCTTGAAGAGGTGGACTAGCATCTGTAGGGGGATTGTAGGTGTAACGGTCTGCCCGGAGTAGAGAGTAAATGCTTCTGAAAGACTGTGTCTCGATCATCCGTTTCTCAAACACCATGTAGTGCGAGAAATCCAACGGAGGAGATCGAGTCTTGTGGGGAAAAGTGCGCAAACCTCTGCAGAGTGTACAAACTAATCATGATTAGCCGTGTCCCCGGTTATGGACATCTTGAGTATCTAGTTCTTGGATTATCCCGTTGATCTCATCATGTTACTTAATTTAAATTTGATTTGGGTTAAATCACGTTCTTAATTGGGATTGAGATGCTCTCAACCATCTCAATGTTTCACAACCACAATGGTAGTTAAATAAAATTTATTCCTTTGCAGTAGGGAAAAATTGGCTTTTCGCAAAAACATTATAACCATAGAGCTTTTCCACCAGCCATATATGCATGTAGTGATAGCCTTTGTTCATCATTTCCCTATGGTGTGAATTTGCCAGCTTATACCATGTGCTGACCCGTTTTCGGGCTGCAGCGTTTCATGTTGCAGGATTCTTACGACGAGTAAGTGATACGTTAGGGTTACGATTTCTACACTCAACCTTGCCGTTGGTGTTGATGGGAATCCACAACCTTGTTACTTCCGCTATTTGGATTGAGGTAATAGTATTTACGTTACTTTATACATGTGATTTACCTCTGTTATAAATCCTCAAGTACTGTGTGTGTCAGCATACCGATCCAGGGATGACACTAAAGCACAGAGACTTGATCCATTCGGGTCGGGTCGCTACAGGTGGCTGAGTAGTTCCAGGGAGCCGAATCCTTCTCCAGTACGCCATGGGCCTCCTTTTATAGTCGAAAGGGGCTGCCACAGTGGCATACAGGAGGTGGAAAGGCGTATAGTGCTACGAGCTTATCGCTCGTATTACAGGACAAGACGCATTAAATGCATCGCTTAGGTGTCCCCTAGCTTTATTGGGGACGGGAACGAGGCCCGTCCCGTCCGTCGCCGCTCCTCCTTGCTTCGACACGCGTCTTGGTCACTGATGCATGCGGTGCCATGTAGGCAGGCAGGCAGCTGAGGTGGCGCGGTGGTAGAGCCTCCACGAAGATCTGCATGCCGCCATGCAGGCACTTGCTGAGTTGGCCTGGGAGCTGCATGTTGCCACGCAGGTGCCTGCCCAGCTGGTTGGGCTGGTAGCTGCATGCGAACGGCGGTGGAGACTTGGCTGGTGCGGGCCTGGAGGTGTCCCTACTGGCGCCATTGGCGAGGGCCTTGCCGGGTGGCCCGGCAAGGGCCTTGCGTGGCGCGCTGTTGTCCCCGGCAAGGATCTTGCCGGGGGTCTTGTGGTTTCCCTCGGCAAGGATCTTGCCGAGGACCGCTGTCTTCTAATACTCATCTGATCTTGAATATGTCTTCACAAAGATCTGCATGCCACCATAGAGGTGCCTCCCGAGCCCTGGCCCAATGTGGTCGATAGTTTTGGAGACCGTGGGCTCGAGGGTGGCTCGCTCTGTTGGTGTTTGGGCGCGCTGCCCCGGCAAGGGTCTTGCCGGGGCTGCTGAGGCCGTCCCCGGCAAGGGTCTTGCCCGGGGAAACTGCTCCGCCCCTCTGCTTCTTTGCGTTCTTGGTCTTGCCGTTGCTCTGGCTGTCTTGGGCTTCGGTTTTGCCTTGGTTCACCTCCCCTGTTCTGCTTGGTGCGGCTGTGGGCGCGGCTCCGACTGTCCGTGCACAGGTAAAGGGGTACAAAGGTGTGCCCCTTCTTTTGTACACCGACATACCTAGCTCAATCTCGTTACCGGCAAGTCTCTTTACTCATTCCGTAATGCATCATCCTGCAACTAACTCACTAGTCACATTGTTTGCAAGGCTTATAGTGATGTGCATTACCGAGAGGGCCCAGAGATACGTCTCTGATACACGGAGTGACAAATCCTAATCTCGATCTATGCCAACTCAACAAACACCTTCGGAGGCACCTGTAGAGCATCTTTATAATCACCCAGTTACGTTGTGACATTTGATAGCACATAAGGTGTTCCTCCGGTATTCGGGAGTTGCATAATCTCATAGTCAGAGGAACATGTATAAGTCATGAAGAAAGCAATAGCAATAAAACTAAACGATCATTATGCTAAGCTAACAGATGGGTCATGGCCATCACATCATTCTCCTAATGATGTGATCCCGTTCATCAAATGACAACACATGTCCACGGTCAGGAAACTTAACCATCTTTGATGCATGAGCTAGTCAAGTAGAGGCATACTAGGGACACTCTGTTTTGTCTATGTATTCACACATCTACTAAGTTTCCGGTTAATACAATTCTAGCATGAATAATAGATATTTATCATGATCTAAGGAAATATAAATAACAACTTTATTATTGCCTCTAGGGCATATTTCCTTCACAAACATCATAGGATGGCTATACATCATTGGATAATAATATATATGATATGTCTCTAGCATATCTATAATTTTTGATTGTTCCATGCTATTATGTTATCTGTTTTGGATGTTTTATATGCATTAATATGCTATTTTATATTATTTTTGGGACTAACTTATTAACCTGGAGCCCAGTGCCAGTTTCTGTTTTTCCCTTGTTTTTGAGCTTCGCAGAAAAGGAATACCAAACGGAATAAAAATTCATGATGATTTTTCTTGGACCAGAAGACACCCAGGAGACTTGGAGTTCAAGTCAGAGGAGCCACGAGGTGGCGACAAGGGTGGAGAGCACGCCCAGGGGGGTAGGGCGCGCCCCCTACCTTGTGGGCCCCTCGTGACCCCCCTGACCTAGTTCTGCCTCCTATATATTCACATACATCCCCAAGCCACCGAAAGCATCCACTAAAACACTTTTCCACCGCCGCAAGCTTCTGTTCCCGAGAGATCCCATCTTGGGGCCTTTTCCGGCATCCTGCCGGAGGGGGATTCGATCACGAAGGGCATCTACATCAACCCTATTGCCCTTCTGATGAAGCGTGAGTAGTTTACCACAGACCTATGGGTCCATAGCTAATATCTAGATGGCTTCTTCTCTCTCTTTGATTCTCAATACCATGTTCTCCTCGATGTTCTTGGAGACCTATCCGATGTAATCTTCTTTTGCGGTGTGTTTGTGGAGATCTGATGAATTGTGGATTTATGATCAGCTTATCTATGAATATTATTTGAATCTTCTCTGAATTCTTATATGCATGATTTGGTATCTTTGTATTTCTCTTTGAACTATCGGTTTGGTTTGGCCAACTAGATTGGTTTTTCTTGCAATGGGAGAAGTGCTTAGCTTTGGGTTCAATCTTGCGGTGTCCTTACCAAGTGACAAAGTAGGGGTAGCGAGGCACGTATTGTATTGTTGCCATCGAGGACAAAAAGATTGGGTTTACATCATATTGCTTGAGTTTATTCATCTACATCATGTCATCTTACTTAAGGCGTTACTCCGTTCTTTATGTAATAGTAGTAGATGCAGGCAGGAGTCGGTCTACTTGACACAGACGTGATGCCCATATTGCATAATCATTGCCTTGGATATCGTCATAACTTTGCGCTTCTCTATCAATTGCTCGACAGTAATTTTTTCACCCACCGTATTATTTGCCTTCAAGAGAGAAGCCTCTAGTGAAACCTATGGCCCCTGGGTCTATTTTCCATCATATTAGTTTTTGATCTACTATTTTGCAATCTTTTATTTTCAGATCTATAAACCAAAAACCCAAAAATACTTACTTCATCTTTTGTTTGGTTTTATCTATCTCTATTAGATCTCACCTTTGCAAGTGACCATGAAGGGATTGACAACCCCTTTATCGCGTTGGGCGCAAGTGTTTGATTGTTTGTGCAGGTATTGGTGATTTGTGCATTCTTCTCCTATTGGATTGATAACTTGGTTCTTAACTGAGGGAAATACTTATCTCTACTTTGCTACATCACCCTTTCCTCTTCAAGGGAAAAACCAATGCAAGCTCAAGAAGTAGCAGGAAGAATTTCTGCCGCCGTTGCCGGGGAGATCTATGCCAAGTCAAGACATACCAAGTACCCATCATAAAACTCTCATCTCTTGCATTTACATTATTCGCCATGCACCTCTTGTTTTCTTCTCCCCCACTTCTAAAACGATTTTCGAAAAGATTTGCCGTTTTCTTTCGCCCTTCTTTCGTTCGTCTTTTCGTTTCCTTTTTGTTTGCTCGTGTGTTAGATTGCTTGCTTTGTCACGATGGCTCAAGAGAATACTAAATTGTGTGACTTTTCCAAAACTAATAACAGTGATTTTATTAGTACTCTAATTGCTCCCGCCACTAGTGCGGAATCTTATGAAATTAATGCCGCTTTGCTGAATCTTGTTATGAAAGATCAATTTTCCGGCCTTCCTAGTGAAGATGCCGCATCCCATTTGAATAATTTCGCTGAGTTGTGTGATATGCAAAAGAAGAAATATGTGGATAATGATATTGTTAAATTGAAGCTATTTCCGTTTCACTTCGAGATCGTGCTAAAACTTGGTTTTCATCTTTGCCTAAAAATAGCATCGATTCATGGAGTAAGTGTAAAGATGCTTTTATTTCCAAGTATTTTCCTCCCGCTAAGATCATCTCCCTTAGGAACGATATTATTAACTTAAGCAACTTGATCATGAACATGTTGCACAATCTTGGGAGAGGATGAAATTGATGATACGAAATTGCCCTACTCATGGTTTGAATTTGTGGAAGTTTATACAATTTTTTTATGCAGGATTGAATCTTGCTTCTAGAAATCTTTTAGATTCGGACACGGGAGGTACTTTTATGAAAATTACTTTACGAGAAGCTACTAAACTCCTATATAATATTATGGTTAATTATTCTCAATGGCATACTGAAAGATCTTTCACTAGTAAAAAAGTGCATGCAATTGAAGAGATTAATGTTTTGAGTTGAAAGATGGATGAGCTTATGAAATTATTTGCTAGCAAGAGTGCTTCTATTGATCCTAATGATATGCCTTTGTCTACTTTGATTGAGAATAATAACGAATCTATGGATGTGAATTTTGTTGGCAGGAACAATTTTGGTAATAACGCGTATAGAGGTAATTTTAATCCTAGGCCATTTCCTAGTAATTCCTCTAATAATTATGGTACTTCCTACAACAATTCTTATGGAAATTATAGTAAGATGCCCTCTGATTTTGAGAATAGTGTTAAAGAATTTATGAGTTCACAAAAGAATTTCAATGATTGGGTTGAAGAATGCTTAAGATTGATGATTTGGCTAGGAACGTGGATATAATTTCTCTTGATGTTGATTCTTTGAAAATTAGATCTATTCCACCCAGGCATGATATCAATGAATCTCTAGAGGCTATGAGGATCTCCATCGACGAGTGCAAAGAAAGAACCGCTAAGATGCGTGCTAAGCGAGATTGGTTTGTAAAAGCGTGTTCTTCTAGTTTTTGTGAAAATAATGATGAAGATCTTAAAGTGATTTATGTGACTCCTATTGAATCTTTGTTTTCCAATATAAATCTTGATAAAGATGGGACTGGAGATGAGTCAACTTTAGTTAAAAGGCGTCCTTTTTAGATCTTGATGTAAAAATTGATAAAAGTGGGATTGGAGAACCCACTCTTTTGGATTTCAAGGAATTCAATTATGATAATTTTTATTTAATAGATTCTATTTCCTTGTTGCAATCCATGTCGAATTCTCCTCATGCTTATAATCAAAACAAAGCTTTTACTAAACATATCGTTGATGCTATGATGCAATCTTTTGAAGAAAAGCTTGAATTGGAGGTCTCTATCCCTTGAAAACTTTATGATGAGTGGGAACCTACTATTAAGATTAAAATTAAAGATTATGAGTGCCATGCTTTGTGTGATTTGGGTGCTAGCATTTCCATGATTCCAAAAACTTTATGCGATGTGTTAGGTTTCCATGAATTTGATGATTGTTCTTAAAATTTGCATCTTGCGGATTCCACTATTAAGAAACCTATGGGAAGGATTAATGATGTTCTTATTGTTTCAAATAAGAATTATGTGCCTGTAGATTTCACTGTTCTTGATATAGATTGCAATCCTACATGCCCTATTATTCTTGGTAGGCCTTTCCTTAGAATGATTGGTGCAAGTATTAATATGAAAGAAGGAAACATTAGATTTCAATTACCGTTGAGGAATGGCATGGAACACTTTCCTAGAAAGAAAATTAAGTTTCCACATGAATCTATTATGGGAGCTACTTATGGATTGCATACCAAAGATGACAATACCTAGATCTATATTTTTATGCCTAGCTAAGGGCGTTAAACAATAGCGCTTGTTGGGAGGCAATGGATTTTTTTGTGTTTTTTGTTTTGCTACCGTTCTTGAATAAAATACACATTATTACCTATGTAGTAATTGTTTTTTGGTGTTTTAGTTAATGTTTGTGCCAAGTAAGACCTTTGGGATAGCTTACGGTGATAGTTGATTTCATCTTGCTGAAAAACAGAAACTTTTACGCCCAGTCCCGGAATTTTTAAAAATCACAGAAGCATGATAAAATTTTGAATTTTTTGCACAAGATTGATATAAAAATTTCCTATGTTGTCCTAATTTTTCAGAATGTTTGGAGTTACAGAAGTATTCGAAGTATCCAGATTACTACAGATTGTTCTCTTTTTGACAGATTCTGTTTTCTATGTGTTGTTTGCTTATTTTGATGACTCTATCAGTAGTATCGAGGGGTATGAACCATGGAAAAGTTGGAATACAGTAGATATTACACCAATATAAATAGAGAATGAGTTCACAACAGTACCAAAAGTGGTGATTTATTTTCTTATACTAACGGATCTTATGAGATTTTCTGTTGAGTTTTGTGTTGTGAAGTTTTCAAGTTTTGGGTAAAGATTTGATGGACTATGGAATAAGGAGTGGAAAGAGCCTAAGCTTGGGTATGCCCAATGAACCCCATGGTAATATTCAAGGACAACCAAGAGCATAAGCTTGGGGATGCCCTGGATGGCATCCCCTCTTTCGTCTTCGTCTATCGGTAACTTTACTTGAGGCTATATTTTTATTCACCACATGATATGTGTTTTGCTTGAAGCGTATTGTATGATATGAGTCTTTACTTTTTAGTTTTTCCCAATCATCCTTGCTGTAAACACCTTTTGAGAGGGACACGCATGAATCGTAATTTATTAGAATACTCTTTGTGCTTCACTTATATCTTTTGAGCTAGGCAATCTTTGCTCTAGTGCTTCACTTATATCTTTTTAGAGCACGACGATGGTTTTATTTTTTAGAAATTATTGAACTCTCATGCTTCACTTATATTATTTTGAGAGTCTCTAAACAGCATGGTAATTTGCTTTGGTTATGAATTTAGTCCTAATATGATAGACATCCAAGAGGGATATAACAAAAACTTTCATATAAAGTGCATTGAATACTATGAGAAGTTTGATTCCTTATGATTGTTTTGAGATATAAAGATGGTGATATTAGAGTCATTCTAGTAAGTAATTGTGAATTGGAGAAATACTTGTGTTAAGGTTTGTGATTCCCGTAGCATGCACGTATGGTGAACCGTTATGTAACGAAGTCAGAGCATGATTTATTTATTGATTATTTTCCTTATGAGTGGTGGTCGGGGACGAGCGATGGTATTTTCCTACCAATCTATCCCCCTAGGAACATGCGCGTATTACTTTGTTTAAATGACTAATAGATTTTTGCAATAAGTATGTGAGTTCTTTATGACTAATGTTGAGTCCATGGATTATACGCACTCTCACCCTTCCACCATTGCTAGCCTCTCTAGTACCACACAACTTTCGCCGGTGTCATACACCCACCTATTACCTTCCTCAAAACACCCACCATACCTACCTATTATGGCATTTTCATAGCCATTCTTAGATATATTGCCATGCAACTTCCACCGTTTCGTTTTATTATGAGACACACCATCATTGTCATATTGCTTTGCATGATCATGTAGTTGACATTGTATTTGTGGCAAAGCCACCTTTCATAATTTTTTCATACATGTCACTCTTGAGTCATTGCACATCCCGGTACACCGCCAGAGGCATTCATATAGAGTCATATTTTGTTCTAAGTATCGAGTTGTAATTATTGAGTTGTAAGTAAATAAAAGTGTGATGATCATCATTTTTAGAGCATTGTCCCATGTGAGGAAAGGATGATGGAAGCTATAATTCCCTCACAAGTTGGGATGAGTCTCCAGACTTTTCAAAAATAAAAGAGGCCAAAGAAGCCCACAAAAAATGAGAGAAAAGAGAGAAGGGGTAATGTTACTATTCTTTTTCCACACTTGTGCTTCAAAGTAGCACCATGATCTTCATGATAGACAGTCTCCTATATTGTCACTTTCATATACTAGCGGGAATTTTTCATTATAGAACTTGGCTTGTATATTTCAATGATGGGCTTCCTCAAATTGCCCTAGGTCTTCGTGAGCAAGCGAGTTGGATGCACACCCACTTAGTTTTCTTTTGAGCTTTCATAAACTTATAGCTCTAGTGCATCCATTGCATGGCAAACCCTACCCACTCACATTGATATCTATTGATGGGCATCTCCATAGCCCGTTGATACGCCTAGTTGATGTGAGATTATCTCCTTCTTTTTTGTCTTCTCCACAACCACCATATTCTATTCCACCTATAGTGCTATGTCCATGGCTCACGCTCATGTATTGCGTGAAAGTAGAAAAGGTTTGAGAACATCAAAAGTATGAAACAATTGCTTGGCTTGTCATCGGGGATGTGCATGATTTGAATATTTTGTGTGATGAAGAAGGAGCATAGCCAGACTATATGATTTTGTAGGGATAGCTTTCTTTGGCCATGTTATTTTGAGAAGACACAATTGCCTTGTTAGTATGCTTGAAGTATTATTGTTTTTATGTCAATATTAAACTTTTGTTTTGAATCTTATGGATCTGAACATTCATGCCACAATATAAAAAATTACATGGATAAATATGTTAGGCAACATTCCACATAAAAAATCATGTATTTATCATTTACCTACTCGAGGACGAGCAGGAATTAAGCTTGGGGATGCTGATACGTCTCTAACGTATCTATAATTTTTTATTGTTCCATGTTGTTATATTATCATTCTTGGATGTTTTACATTCATATTATAGCAACTTTATATCATTTTGTGGGACCAACCTATTGACATAGCGCCTAGTGTCAGTTGCTGTTTTTGCTTGTTTTTACTTTGCAGAATATCCATATCGAACGGAGTCCAAACGCAGCTAAACTTTTTTCTGCCCAGAAGACAACTTGGGAGACAACGAAGTGCACGAGGGAAGGCTGTGGGGCCCACCACCCATCTGGGTGCGGCAGAGGCCCATGGCGCGTCCTGATGGGTGGTGGGGCCCATGGAGGCCCTTTCCACCGCCTCTCAGCTCTATAAATACCCAAATATTCCAGAAACCCTAGGGGAGTCGATGAAAAAAATTCCAGCCACCGCAAGTTCCAGAACCATGAGATCCAATCTAGAGTCCTATCCCGGCACCTTTCCGGAGGGGAGTACCATCACGGAGGGGTTCATCATCCTCATTAGTGCTCCTTCGATGATGCGTGAGTAGGTTACCACAGATCTACAGGTTCATAGGCAGTAGCTAGATGGCTTCTTCTCTCTTTTTGATTCTCAATACAATGTTCTCATCGATGTTCTTGGAGATCTATTTGATGCAATGACTTTTTGCGGTGTGTTTGTTGGGATCCGATGAATTGTGAGTTTATGATCAGATCTATCCATGAATATTATTTGAGTCTTCTTTGATCTCTTATATGCGTGATTATTATAGCCTCATATTTCTTCTTCGAAACTTGGTTTGGTTTGGCCAACTAGATTGATTTTTCTTGCAATGGAAAGATGTGCTTTGTGATGGGTTTGATCTTGTTGTGTTCTCACCATGTCACAGAAGGGGTAGCGAGGCACGCATGTATCGCTGACTATTAAGGATAAAAAGATGGGGTCTATTCCTACATGAATAGATCTTGTCTACATCATGTCATCATTCTTATTGCATCACTCCGTTTCCCCATGAATTTAATACACTAGATGCATGATAGATAGTGGTCGATTTGTGGAGTAATAGTAGTAGATGTAGGCAGGAGTCGATCTACTAATCTTGGACGTGATGCCTATATACATGATCATTGCCTTGGATATCGTCATAGTTATTTGCTCACAAGAACTTGAGCTAATACATGGACTACAAAACAGAAAGAGATTGCAGAAAGGTATACCCAAGATGAATTTTTTAGACCACTAGTGTAGAAGTTAATAGCACAAACACCACAAAGAGCGCTGACTATACTTTTTTTTGCTGGCATCATTAGATACAAAGGAACCATGGCAGTGGACAACAACACTGAGATGAGAAACAAACTACTTGCAACATTACATTCTTCTCTCATTGGAGGTCACTCTGGCATGAGAGCCACTTATATGTGGGTCAAGAATATGGTTTTTTGGCCAAGTCTTAAGCATGACACCGAACAATTGGTTGCTCATTGCCACACTTGACAGAGATCTAAGCATGAGAACTGCCCAAGACCAAGTCTACTAGACCCTCTGCCCATCCCTGACATGGCATGGACACACATATCCATGCATTTCATTGAGGAATTGCCCAATTGACAAGAAATGGTAGTTTTCTTAGTAACGGTAGACAAGTTCACCATAATTTAGTTTCCACTTTATAAGTCTAAAGAGAACATCGCTACACATGTTCATGCATTTTAATGTGTTTCGCTCCGAAACAACAATGGGATGGTGCATGCATCTGCCTGCTTCGAGGTACTTCCTCCGTCCAAGTTTCTTAGGCTCCTTGTATTTTGGGTCCAACTTTGATAAAAGGAAAAACTTAAAGTATATGGTACAAAAAGTACAACCTGTCTAACTTAATGTAAGACATTTTTGCTGTTCAAAATTAAAATGTAAAATCATATTACATTAAGTTATAGAGGGGGTATATTGTTAGAATGATAATTGAAAGAGGTTTTCCATGGTATAAATTTTGTGACATACGGTTTACATTTAGCTAGTTATATTTATTGTTAAACATTGAAATAAAAGGGTGTCTAATAATCCCACACGAAGGGAGTAGCTGCACACGGGAAAAATGCTCTACTTGGTTAAACGGCAAACCAGGTGCATGTTTTCATGATATAGAAATATGTTCTTGTGAATGATTCTGATTTTATTTTTTTTAATAATATTTTTTTAACAAATTCGGAAAATATGTGACATAATTCATAAACTTCAGTTTTATTACCCCGTCGGTCATGTCTAGAACGAAGGGGATCTTCATTCTTGCATAAGCAAAGAGGACCTCTTCATCCAGCGTGATTTGACGATAGCTTTTCGGTCGCCTATGGGCCGAAGACCAGTCGGTCTGGGCCGAAGAGATCTCTTCGGTCGGGAGTGGGAGATGATCTTGGGCTGCATGAAGGCCGAAGAGGCAGTCTTTGTCCACCACTCGAATGAAGAGTTCTGGATAAGGGAGTCGGGATCGTCTTCTTCCTCCCGACCTGCTCAATCCTCATTCTCTTTTTTTCCTTTGCAAATTTCACTGGATCCACCTCCGTTTCGTGCCCTCGACACTGCCATTGACCAGATAGTAGAGGAGTGCTATTCCCGGTGGCAAAGACTTAGATCCATCCATGGGGTAGAGGGTGAGGGCATGGAGGAGTAGAGGAGGAGCTTAGTTGGGGGGAGCTGAGGTGGAGGAGTGAAGGAAATATGCCCTAGAGGCAATAATAAAGTTGTTATTTATATTTCCTTATATCATGATAAATGTTTATTATTCATGCTAGAATTGTATTAACTAGAAACTTAGTACATGTGTGAATACATAGACAAACAGAGTGTCCCTAGTATGCCTCTACTTGACTAGCTCGTTAATCAAAGATGGCTAAGTTTCTTAGCCATAGACATGTGTTGTCATTTGATGAACGAGATCACATCATTAGAGAATGATGTGATGGACAAGACCCATCCGTTAGATTAGCATAATGATCGTTAAGTTTTATTGCTATTGCTTTCTTCATGACTTATACATGTTCCTCTGACTATGAGATTATGCAAGTCCCGAATACCGGAAGAACACTTAGTGTGCTATCAAACGTCACAACATAACTGGGTGATTATAAAGATGCTCTACAGGTGTCTCCGAAGGTGTTTGTTGGGTTGGCATAGATCAAGATTAGAATTTGTCACTCCGTGTATTGGAGAGGTATCTCTGGGCCCTCTCGGTAATGCACATCACTATAAGCCTTGCAAGCAATGTGACTAATGAGTTAGTTGAGGGATGTTGCATTACAAAACGAGTAAAGAGACTTGCCGGTAACGAGATTGAACTAGGTATGATGATACCGACGATAGAATCTCGGGCAAGTAACATACCGATGACAAAGGGAACACGTATGTTGTTATGCGGTTTGACCGATAAAGATCTTCGTAGAATATGTAGGAGCCAATATGAGCATCCAGGTTCCGCTATTGGTTATTGACCGGAGATGTGTCTTGGTCATGTCTACATAGTTCTCGAACCCGTAGGGTCCGCATGCTTAACGTTCGATGACGATTTGTATTATGAGTTATGTGATTTGATGTACCGAAGTTTGTCCGGAGTCCCAGATGAGACCACGGACATGATGAGGAGTCTCGAAATGGTCGATAGGTAAAGATCGATATATTGGAAGGCTATATTCGGACATCGGAAAGGTTCCGAGTGATTCGGGTATTTTTCAGAGTACCGGAGAGTTACGGGAATTCGCCGGGGGAAGTAGTGGGCCTTAATGGGCCATACGGGAAAGGAGAGAAGGGCCTCAAGGGCTGCCCGCGCCCCCCCCCCCCCCATGGCAAGTCCGAATTGGACTAGGGAGGGGGTGGCGCCCTCCTCTCTTTCCTTCTCCCTCTCCTACTCCTTCCCCCTCTCCCCTCTTGGAAAATGAAGGGGACTCCAACTAGGATTGGGAATCCTAGTTGGACTCCCCATATGTAGCGACCAGACCTCAAACAGTCTGATCTCTGTGCATAAGTGACATCCCTGGATCGGTAATGCTGACACACACAGTACTTGAAGGATTTATAACAGAGTAGCAATCACACACTTATTACATCGAATGTCTCAAAAGAGAACTTATTATAATAAATATGGCTTAAGGCCATCTAATTCGATAACAATGGAAGGCTTGGAAGATAAAGTGAGTCTATCAACTCCAACGGCATCACTGAGTGAAAGACCACGACCTAAGGCTCCTTACTCGTCCTCTAAAAAGTCTGCAACGTGATACGTTGCAGCCCGAAAACCGGTCAGCACATGGAATATGCTGGCAATGTAACACAAGAGAGTAATGAACAGAACAATGCTATCGCTACATGCATATATGGCTGGTGGAGGCTGTATGGTTAATATGTTTTGCGAAAAGCCAATTTTTCCCTACTGCAAAGGAATATATTTTTATTTAACTACAAAGTTTGTTGAAAACATTGAGAAGGTAAACCCCCTCTCAATATTTATATTAAGAGTGATGAGATCAACATGATAATCCAAGAACCAGATACTCAAGATGTCCATAACCGGGGACACGGCTAACCATGATTAGTTTTTACACTCTGCAGAGGTTTGCGCACTTTTCCCCACAAGAATCGATCTCCTCCGTTGGATTTCTCACACTACATGGTGTTTGAGAAACGGATGACCGAGACATAGTCTTTTAGAAGCGTTAGCACCTTACGATGGGTAGACAGTACCACCTACATCCCCTACATCTGCTAGTCTACCACTGTAAGAGTTCACACGACTTAATCAACTATGCTAGAGCCCATAATAGCTTGTGGCTGCACACGGAAGTTTCTAGCATGAATAATCTTATGAATCCTTTGAGCCTAGGTGGCAGTCCATAGGAAAATCACACGGTACCCCGGGATTTCCAAAAAAAAAAAAGGCAATCACTGGGTTCCCCAGGTGCCTCAATCCACCCAGATGTGTATTTAAGTTGCCACCTTAAGTTGAACCATTAATTAACAATCTCACATCGGTCATGGATACTCTCAAACCCAATCCACGTCTACGAGCATAGCATAGCGGTATAAGCAACGTAGAAGTAACTCCCAAAGGTTTGATAATAAACAGGTGAATAGGTACTATCTCATCTACTTCCCAACCCACAATTTAATTCAGATCCTAACCATGCAATTTTTTGAGGATTGATCTACTGCAATAAAACTAGGTAGTAAAGAGGTATGATCAAAGTGTTACTTGCCTGTCTGATGATCCGCGAAACCTAGAGACTCGTAGTAGCACGCTTCGCACTCCGGGTACTCTATCGCAAACAAACAAGCATACAATAAGCAATCAAGCAAGGGCACGGGTAAAACTCAAATAAGAGATCTAACCAGAAAGTTCAACTTAAGAACTCCGGTTTGCAAAAAGAATCAAATCAAACGAAGCAACAAAACTCAAACTGCGAATGGAACAAGCTTCGTTTACTAATCTGGACTAAAGTCAAATTTTACAGTAGCAAAAACTTGTTTAAGTTGGTTAAACAGAAAGAGGGTTTCGAGACGAAACTCTAGGCGCTTGAATCGCCTGATTCCGATAAACGAGCGAAAAATTATAGTAGAATGAAAATCGGATCAGAAATCGCGATCAAAAATAATCGCGGAAAACCTGAGAAAAAGAAAAACTGACGAACAGGCAAACGAACGAACGTTCGCTGTCTGCGGTTAAACGGTGAAAACCGTTCGTTAAAACGAACGAACGAACGGGCGTTCGCTATATAACTAAACCGAAAAAATAAACCGATCTAAAAAAATAAACCGCGGGTTCTTAAAAAAACGAGGCGGCGGCGGCGCGGCTACCTCCGGCGGATCCGGCGACGGCGGCGGCGGCGGGCGGCT
>NC_057799.1:330959283-330967307 GCF_018294505.1 Triticum aestivum
CGGCGGTTAGGGTTAGGGTTTGGGCGGCGGCGCGGGTTGGGCTGGCTGCTCGGGTGGGCTGGCGGCTCAGGGCGGGGCGGCTTATAAAGGCCCCCGGGCGAAGTCCCGCTCGGGTACGGCCCGGAGTCGGTTTGACTTTTTTTTTCAATAATTCCGACGTGCAGAAAAAGAAAGAAAAGAAATACTAAACGGACTCCAAAAATCCCGAAATAAATTTTCCCCGTCCTCTAAAAATAATCCGGACAAGGTGAACATTTATTTGGGCCTAAAATGCAATTTTGAAAAACGCATATTTTTCCTAATTCAAATAAAATAGCGATAAAACTCCGAATAAAAATCTTATTTGATTTTAATATTAAATCTCTGATATTTCTTTATTTTGAGGAAGTCATTTTATCCTCTCTCTTTTATTTTAATAAAAGAAATATTTCAGAGAAAAATAATTAAAATCAAACGATCCTCTTTTCAAAAATTCGAGAAAAACTCGAATATGAAAATAATGAAATCCCCAACTCTCTCCGTGGGTCCTTGAGTTGTGTAGAATTTCTAGGATCAAACCAAAATGCAATAAAATATGATATGCAATGATGATCTAATGTATAACATTCGAAATTGAAAATTTGGGATGTTACAAACCTACCCCCCGTAAGATGAATCTCGCCCTCGAGATTCGGGTTGGCTAGAAAATAGGTGAGAGTGATCCTTCCGTAGGTCTTCCTCTCGTTCCCAGGTGGCTTCCTCTTCGGTATGGTGACTCCACTGAACCTTGCAAAACTTGATAACCTTATTGCACGTAACACGGCTGGCAAACTCGAGTATCTTGACTGGTTTCTCCTCATATGTCAACTCACTATCCAACTGTATCGCTTCCAGCGGCACTGTATCTCTCAGAGGAATATTAGCCATCTCTGCGTGGCACTTCTTCAACTGAGAAACATGGAACACATCGTGAACTCCGGACAATCCTTCGGGTAATTCCAACTTGTAGGCAACTTCTCCCATACGTTCCAAAACTCGGTATGGTCCCACAAAACGTGGTGCTAACTTTCCCTTAACTCCAAAGCGCTTCACTCCTCAAAGTGGGGATACACGAAGATACACTATGTCTCCAACTTCGTAAACTGCTCCTTGCGTTTAGAATCCGCATAACTCTTCTGCCTGGACTGGGCTACCTTGAGTCTATCGTGAATCAGCTTAACCTTCTCTTCAGACTCTTTAATCAAATCTGGTCCAAACAACTGTCGGTCTCCAACTTCGTCCCACAACAACGGTGTTCTACACCTCCTTCCGTACAGTGCTTCGAAAGGGGCCATCTTCAAACTGGCTTGATAACTGTTGTTATAAGAGAAGTCTGCATAAGGCAAATTATCGTCCCAACTAGATCCATAGTCTAGTGCACAGGCTCTCAACATGTCCTCCAGAATCTGATTTACTCTCTCAGTCTGTCCATCTGTGCGGGTGAAAAGCTGTACTGAACTCTAGCCTGGTTCCCAAAGTTTCATGCAGCTGATTCCAAAACTTTGAAGTAAACTGGGTTCCTCTATCTGATACAATGGTCCTCGGAACTCCATGCAGACATACGATCCTGGTCATGTATATCTTTGCCAACTTAGCACTGGTGTAAGTGGTCTTTACTGGGATGAAATGAGCTACTTTCGTCAAACGATCGACTACAACCCATATCGAGTCATATCCTGAACGAGTCCTGGGTAATCCCGTGATAAATCCATGCCTAGCTTATCCCACATCCATTCGGGTATCGGCAAGGGTTGTAGCAATCCGGCTGGCTTCTGATGTTCTGCCTTCACTCTCTGACATACATCACAAACTGCTACATACTCCGCAATATCCTTCTTCATTCCGGTCCACCAGAAACTATCCTTCAAATCCAGATACATCTTGGTATTTCCTGGGTGAATCGAATATGGCGAATCATGGGCTTCTTGCAGAATCAACTTCCTGATCCCCGATTCATTTGGCACATATATGCGGTCCTCAAACCATAAGGTATCGTGCTCATCCTCACGAAATCCTTTAGCTTTTCCTTTACTCATTCTTTCCTTTATCTCGGCAATCTCGTTGTCCGTCTTCTAAGCTTCTCTGATCTTATCCATCAAGGTAGACTGAATCTCCAATGCTGCTACATAGCCTCTCGGAACTATCTCCAAACATAGCTCGCGAAGGTCTTCTGCTAACTCCTTGGGTAACTCTTCAGTCATGAGTGTATTGACATGACTTTTGCGGCTCAGCGCATCGGCTACTACATTAGTCTTTCCGGGATGATAATGCAATCTCATATCATAATCCTTAATGAGCTCTAACCATCTCCTCTGCCTGAGATTCAACTCCTTTTGCGTGAATATATACTTCAAACTCTTGTGATCCGTGTATACCTCACAATGGTTTCCGATGAGAAAATGTCTCCATGTCTTCAACGCATGCACTACAGCTGCTAACTCCAAATCATGCGTAGCATAATTTAACTCATGCGGTTTAAGCTGTCGTGAGGCATATGAAACAACTCTTCCCTCCTGTATAAGTACGGCTCCAAGTCCTCGACGAGAAGCGTCGCAGTATACTTCATAATCCTTGCGTTGATCTGGCAGAATCAACACCGGTGATGTAACCAAACGTTTCTTCAACTCCTGAAAACTGGCCTCACATTTCTCAGTCCAATTAAATTTGGTGTCCTTCTTCAACAACTCCGTCATAGGCTTTGCAATCTTTGAGAAATTCTCAATGAACCTCCGGTAGTATCCTGCGAGTCCAAGAAAACTCCGAATCTCTCCAACTGACGTGGGTGACTCCCAATTTGTCACAGTGACAACCTTGGTGGGGTCTACTGCTATTCCTTCTCCGGATATAACATGTCCAAGAAATCCGACTTCCTTCAGCCAAAACTCACACTTGCTAAACTTGGCGTATAACTGATGTTCTCTTTGCTTACCAACCAAGTACCAAACGCAAATGCTCTTTATGTTCCTCTTTGTTCTTCGAGTAGACCAGAATGTCATCAATGAACACCACAACGAACTTATCCAAAAACTCCATAAACACTTTGTTCATCATGTTCATAAAATAGGCAGGTGCGTTAGTCAGACCAAATGACATAACGGTATACTCATACAGCTCGTACCTTGTTGTAAAAGCTGTCTTAGGTACGTCCTGCTCTCGAATCTTCAGCTGGTGATACCCTGATCGCAAATCGATCTTGGAAAACACCTTTGCTCCTTGCAGCTGGTCAAACAAATCATTGATCATCAGCAGTGGGTACTTGTTCTTGATCGTCACTTCATCCAATCCTCGATAATCAACAACCATCCTCAACGATCCATCCTTCTTTTCCACTAGAAGTACTGGGGATCCCCAAGGTGACGAACTTGGGCGAATATAACCTTTATCCAGTAACTCCTTAATCTGCTTCTTAATTTCCTCTAAATCCTTTGCGGGCATTCTATACGGTCTCTTAGATATTGGCCCTGTGCCTGGCAAAAGCTCAGTCAAAAAATCAATGTCTCTATCTGGTGGCATGCCTGGCAACTCTTCTGGAAATACACCCAGAAAATCCTTCACCATTGGTACTTCCTCCTGTACAACTCCTGATGAGGAATTTACTTGAGTCCTATTCGGCACATGTCGAGATACATACTTGATCCTTCTTCCTTCTGGGGTGGTAAGCAAAATCGGCTTACTGGCGCAGTCAATGTTCCCTCCATACTTCGATAACCAATCCATGCCTAATATCACATCCAGTCCTTGTGACTCCAATACTATTAGGTCCGAGGGAAACAAGTAGTTACCAATCCTTAATGGTAACCGATCACACCATAGTCTAGCCATATACTCTGCTCCTGGCGAGGTTACTAACATGGGTGACCTAAGGGATTGGGTTGGCAGTTTAAACTTATCCACGAATCCCCTTGATATGTATGAATGTGATGCACCAGTATCAAAAAGTACGACTGCAGTAAATGACTTAACCAAAAACTTACCTATTACTGCATCTGGCTGGGCTTCAACCTCCTCCACGTTAACGTGGTTCACTTGTCCCCTGTTGAAATGGTTGGGCTTCTTCCCAGAGCTTCCATTGCCATTTCCATTCTTGGCTTCAGGACATTCATTGGTGTAATGTCCGGTCTTCTGGCATTTGTAGCAAGTCACGTGGCTTAGATCCTTCTTGGAGGGTGTTCCAGGGTTGGAACGGTTCTGTCTACTACTTCTTCCATTACCATTACCATTCTTGGGGCCACTATGATTGTGCGAACTTCCTCCATTATGAGTGTGGCCTCCATGGTTATGAACAAGTCCTCCTGAGTTCGGGGTGTAACAGGGTCTCTGTTGGGCTCCAGAATTGTACTTCCCTTGTCCATACTTCCTCTTGCGGCTGTCAATCTGCTGCTGCTTCCCTTCAAGCATGAGAGCTCTATCCACCAACTCCTGGTATTTATTGAAATTTGCCACCATCAACTGCATGCTCAGCTCATCATTCAGTCCTTCCAAAAACTTCTCCTTTTTAGCTGCATCTGTAGCGACGTCATCTGGGGCATAACGTGCTAACTTACTAAAATCATCCACATATTGGCCAACTGTGCGCCCTCCTTGGCGTAAGCTGCGAAACTCACGCTTCTTCATGGCCATAGCTCCTGCTGAAACATGGGCAGTACGGAAAGCCTGCTGGAACTGGTCCCATGTCACAGTGTCAATCGGGTAAGTGACTATGAAATTCTCCCACCATGATGCTACGGGTCCATCAAGCTGATGTGCGGCAAAACGCACTCTCTCCGCATCTGTGCATCCTGCAGTAGTCAACTCCCTCTCAATCTTGCGGAGCCAATCATCTGCAACAATCGGCTCGGTGCTACTGGAGAACACCGGTGGATTCAGCCTAAGAAAACGGGCTAAGTGATCGACTGGTGGTGGTGGGGGTGGGTTGTTGTTGTTGTTCCCCTGATTCTGATTCTGGACTAGTATCTGCATCAATGCATTCTGCTGCTGGATCAACTGAGTGAGCTCCGGTGGGAAAACAAATCCATTGTTGCGTCTCGGAGGCATCTGCTGGGTTTAGAAAAGATGAGAAAACAGAGTAGAATGAGGTCTAGGGGGAAAACACTACCCATATGCACATGAGACAAACACAAACATATCACTCAATCAAATAAAACAAGGGGATACAATCGGTCTAGAACTATCGTTACAAAAGTGCTTGGACTATACTATATACATGGTGGAGTACTACTACTGATTTGGTGGTCTACTAGAAAAATTGCTCGGTCGAAGACTCCATGATATCTGCTCTAGCTTAATCAACATAGTCATCATCGCTATCATCGGGATCCGAGTCGGTGTCGTCGATGATGATGTAGTTATCCGGGCAAGTGGAATCGTCGTCTTCTCCTCCTGGCGTGGGGTCTCCCATGAAAACTCCTAGCTTCCTTGTCAGGTCGTCATTCTTCTCCACTAGTACGACGATTTCCTCCATATAATCTTCGCGTGTAGCCTTGAGTTCTTCCTCCAGCTCCGTGATCCTTGTCATCGCCTTCTTCAAATCTGTCATGCCTGCGCACATCTGGTTCTCCTGGCGTCGAATGTGCTGGTTTAACTCCTGGATAAAAGAGGCAATCGATCTATCCTTCCTGGTGTTGATCAACTCCCATTGCTCATCTCGGCGCCCACAAATCTGGTAGATAGTGTCCTTGAGATCTTTGTGGTAAACTTCTCCAATGCGTCCCATGGTAATGTGAGCTGCCATACTCTTTCCTAGACTCCAGGTTGGTGCATCAAAGGAAAACTCTATGGTCTCAGTGACTGGCGTGAATGTCCTTCCTGGAACTTGAACTTGAATCATCCAGCGCTCCTCTTCTGGTAAAGTGGCATTGTAGATCCCGGTGAAGCTTGGTATTCCAATGTTCAGGTATCTAGTGACTTCCTTCAAGTGGCGTCCAAATGGGGTGTCTTCATCCGGTTGCATGAACTTGATCCTTGCATCCGCCATTCTAAAGAGTAGAAAATGGAGAGGAGTTAGAAATGAGAAGAGAGTAGTGATCTAGGGCTTTTGCTTAGTGGTCGTGTCCTACAGTCAGCGTGTGCTCTGATACCATCTTTGTAGCGACCAGATCTCAAACAGTCTGATCTCTATGCATAAGTGCCATCCCTAGATCGGTAATGCTAACACACACAATACTTGAAGGATTTATAACAGAGTAGCAATCACACACTTATTACATCGAATGTCTCAAAAGAGAACTTATTACAATAAATATGGCTTAAGGCCATCTAATTCGATAACAGCGGAAGGCTTGGAAGATAAAGTGAGTCCATCAACTCCAACGGCATCACTGAGTGAAAGACCACGACCTAAGGCTCCTTACTCGTCGTTTGAAAATTCTGCAACGTGATACGTTGCAGCCCGAAAACGGATCAGCACATGGAATATGCTGGCAATGTAACACAAGAGAGTAATGAACAGAACAATGCTATCGCTACATGCATATATGGCTGGTGGAGGCTGTATGGTTAATATGTTTTGCAAAAAGCCAATTTTTCCCTACTGCAAAGGAATATATTTTTATTTAACTACAAAGTTTGTTGAAAACGTTGAGAAGGTAAACCCCCTCTCAATCCCAATTAAAAGTAATCATTAACAACCCAATCAAATTTATATTAAGAGTGATGAGATCAACATGATAATCCAAGAACCAGATACTCAAGATGTCCATAACCGGGGACACAGCTAACCATGATTAGTTTGTACACTCTGCAGAGGTTTGCGCACTTTTCCCCAAAAGACTCGATCTACTCCGTTGGATTTCTCGCACTACATGGTGTTTGAGAAACGGATGACCAAGACATATTCTTTCAGAAGCGTTAGCACCTTACGATGGGTAGACAGTACCACCTACATGCCCTTCATCTGCTAGTCTACCACTGTAAGAGTTCACACGACTTAATCAACTATGCTAGAGCCCATAATAGCTTGTGGCTGCACACGGAAGTTTCTAGCATGAATAATCTTATGAATCCTTTGAGCCTAGGTGGCAGTCCATAGGAGAATCACACGGTACCCCGGGATTTCCAAAAAAACAGGCAATCACTGGGTTCCCCAGGTGCCTCAATCCACCCAGATGTGTATTTAAGTTTCCACCTTAAGTTGAACCATTAATTAACAATCTCACATCGGTCATGGATACTCTCAAACCCAATCCACGTCTACGTGCATAGCATAGCGGTATAAGCAACGTAGAAGTAACTCCCAAAGGTTTGATAATAAACAGGTGAATAGGTACTACCTCATCTACTTCCCAACCCACAATTTAATTCAGATCCTAACCATGCAATTGTTTGAGGATTGATCTAATGCAATAAAACTGGGTAGTAAAGAGGTATGATCAAAATGTTACTTGCCTGTCTGATGATCCGCGAAACCTAGAGACTCGTAGTAGCACGCTTCACACTACGGGTACTCTATCGCAAACAAACAAGCATACAATAAGCAATCAAGCAAGGGCACGGGTAAAATTCAAATAAGAGATCTAACCAGAAAGTTCAACTTAAGAACTCCAGTTTGCAAAAAGAATCAAATCAAACGAAGCAACAAAACTCTAACGGCGAAAGGAACAAGCTTCGTTTACTAATCTGGACTAAAGTCAAATTTTACAGTAGCAAAAACTTATTTAAGTTGGTTAAACAGAAAGAGGGTTTCGAGACGAAACTCTAGGCGCTTGAATCGCCTGATTCCGATAAACGAGCGAAAAATTATAGTAGAACGAAAATCGGATCAGAAATCACGATCGAAAATAATCGCGGAAAATCTGAGAAAAAGAAAAACTAACGAACAGGCTAACGAACGAACGATCGCTGTCTGCGGTTAAACGGTGAAAACCGTTCGTTAAAACGAACGAACGAACGGGCGTTCGCTATATAACTAAACCGAAAAAAAATAAACCAATCTAAAAAAATAAACCGCAGGTTCTTAAAAAAACGTGGCGGCGGCGCGGCTACCTCCGGCGGATCCGGCGACGGCGGCG
>NC_057799.1:330967830-330988409 GCF_018294505.1 Triticum aestivum
GCGGGTTGGGCTAGCGGCTCGGGTGGGCTGGCGGCTCGGGGCGTGGCGGCTTATAAAGGCCCCCGGGCGGAGTCCCGCTCGGGTACGGCCCGGAGTCGGTTTGATTTTTTTTTAAATAATTCCAACGTGCAGAAAAATAAAGAAAAGAAATACTAAACGGACTTAAAAAATCCCAAAATAAATTTTCCCCGTCCTCTAAAAATAAGCCGGACAAGGTGAACATTTATTTGGGTCTAAAATGCAATTTTGAAAAACGCATATTTTTCCTAATTCAAATAAAATAGCGATAAAACTCCGAATAAAAATCTTATTTGATTTTAATATGAAATCTTTGATATTTCTTTATTTTGAGGAAGCCATTTTATCCTCTCTCTTTTATTTTAATAAAAGAAATATTTCAGAGAAAAATAACTAAAATCAAACGATCGTCTTTTTAAAAATTCAAGAAAAACTCGAATATGAAAATAATGAAATCCCCAAATCTCTCTGTGGGTCCTTGAGTTGCGTAGAATTTCTAGGATCAAACCAAAATGCAATAAAATATGATATGCAATGATGATCTAATGTATAACATTCCAAATTAAAATTTTGGGATGTTACACCCTATAGGCGCGCTCCTCCTAGGCCGGCCTCCTCCTCCTCCCTCCTTTATATACGTGGCCAAGGGGGCACCCCAAAGCACAACAGACAATCTCTTAGCCGTGTGTGGTGTCCCCCTCCACAGTTACACACCTCGGTCATATCGTCATAGTGGTTAGACGAAGCCCTGCGCCGGTAGCTTCATCATCACCGTCTCCACGCCGTCGTGCTGACGGAACTCTCCCTCGACCTCAACTAGATCAAGAGTACAAGGGACGTCATCGAGCTGAACGTGTGCTGAACACGGAGGTGCCGTACGTTCGGTGCTTGGATTGGTTGGATCGCGAAGATGTTCGACTACATCAACCGTGTTACTAAACGCTTCCGCTTTCGGTCTACGAGGGTACGTGGACACACTCTCCTCCCTCATTGCTATGCTTCTCCTAGATAGATCTTGCATGATCGTAGGATTTTTTTTGAAATACTACGTTCCCCAACAAGGAGGATGAGCTCAGTCGAGGGGGGGTGTTACCTGAACTAGTTTCCCTGGCATAAAATCATCAGCGGAATCATCATCAGCATCGCCGCCCTTCATGATGCTACAATCTTACTTGATCTACCGCTCTTTGAGCTTGCATAACACTTGGATGTGTTGTGAGCTTTGTTGCTTGGCATAAAGTCATCATTGTCGCTCTTTACATTCTTAGAGCTACCCCCACCCTTCTCTGGTGCAACTTGACCCTTCTATCAGTTCTGAGCTCATTTGCTTGGCATATAGTCATCATCGTCTTCGCTCACTTTCTTTGAGCTTGCGCCACCCCTCGCCGACGCAACACTCTACCTCGGTATTCTCACCTTAGGTAAGGGCCCAAATAACGTTCATCCTCCCAAAGTTGAAGATATCCCTGCATCCTTAGGGTACCTCTGGAAATTACAAACAACAATAAAACAAGACTAGATCGATGAACATATGGTCTAACTAGGTGCAGTCCGAAATATCAATTACCTTAACGTAGTCCTCATATTGCTTCCGCGGAAAAGTTATTTGTGGATAGTTAGGAATAAAAGGTACCGAGTAATGCGCGCATGCATAAATTTGAGTTCAACAATCCTATCCCACCTTCCAGGAAACATGAAACGTTCTTGTCGAATTTCCTCTGGATTCCTTTACGGGAGCTTCTCCAAAAGCCCGGGCTTGGAAAAACACTTACCCAACTTCGTCAGGTGGCTATTACTACTAACTAATTCTTCAAAACGCACACCTCCCCTGCCAGGACTCTACATTCCTGCATTATTGCACAAAAGAAAATCGGACATCATTGGAGTAAAACCGTGGGAGTTGTCGCCCTTACATGGCTGGATAAATGGCTAAGGAAAGATGTCGAAGACAACACAGAGGGAGGGGGGTGGTGGTTATGGAATTAGGGTAAGGGGTTGGTGGAATAATTAAGCGGGAATGATGGCGGGAAATTTGAGCGGGAACAATGGCAGGAAAGGGTTGCAGGGAAAAACGAGCGAGGACACTAAATTAATTAAGGGCGGAACAGGAAAGTGCAAATAAAGAAAAAAAGACCTTTTATCCATGCCAAGAACAAAGAAGACTTTTCATCCCAAAGAGGAACGGCATGCAACTTCGTTCGACAGTTTACGTGAAGAGGTGAGCCCCAAAACATTCGTTGGCCTCTTCGTCCTAGCCATAGCTAAAGACTCCTCTTGGGCTCTGACGCAGCAGTTTTCGGCCCAGCTAAGAACAAAGAGTGCAATCAACCCTCGCGTGGACGAAGACAACCTCTTTGGTCTGGGCGAGAACGAAGAGTGCATCTTCGATTAACATGAGGCCGATGGAGTAATAGAAGTGAAATTTATGAATTAGGTCATATATTTTTGGAATTTGTTACAAAAAATAATATTAAAAAATTCCTGATTCTAGTGCTCTCCCTAGGCCTAATTTATGGAAATTCTTTGAACCACAAAACAAAGTCAGAAGTACGAATACACCATATATTTGCTTCGAGTTGATTTGGTGCTAAACCCGTAGGTTGCTATCAGTAGTGCACTAGTGCGTTGGAGCACAATCCATTTCTGACTACTATTTTTCTTAGAGCATGGTTAATAGTCTAGCCAGTGGCTGGCTATATCAAACTGCTATATCATATATAGCCATCATTTATATTCACTCATTTAATAACGCGGGCTATAAAATTGGCTATTACATTAGTATCCTTTTGAGCACTGCTAGGCCCATGATGAATTCATGTACGATCCACACACGATATGTCACATACACCACTGGATTGTCTTTTGGAAAAAATTGTGTGGCTTCAAAAACGTGTTGTGCACAAATCATGTATGAAAGATCGTGTGCACGACAATTTCCTATCTTTTTTATCTTTCTTCATATTAATGGTATTTGTCTAAGAATACGAATATAGCTAAGCTCTTGTATGAAAGCTCACTTTCTTTACTTTTTCACATCTTTCTTCTTCACATAGATAAAAATAATATATAAACAGGCTAGAAACCTATTATTGTTTTTTCTAAAAGGAAGTTAAAACCCGTCTCTGCATCAATGATGCATTCAACCACCTTTATTAGTTATTTCACAAATGTCTCACAAGAACATACATCAATCCATCGAAGCCACCACTCATACATACAAACTTGATAATGTGGAGTGCTCCCATCCTCCATATCTAAAACCGGTGTCGTCATCGATCCATCCACATAACGTATCCGGATCAACAACTGGTGCAGCCTACCTAAAGCGCACACCGCATGCATACATTTTAGAAGCCGTCATCATCATCGGACCACTGACCCATTTTCAGGAGAGAGATCCGCATCTTCCTTGCCAGACCGGACATTCGTCGACGCCACCATGGCGCCCAACGGTGCCACCGCCCTGCGCTCATTCGTCCAGATGCGAAGACTCTGGAAGATCCGTCATGTGTAGCACCTGCAAACCAGTCATGACTCAGCGTAGCACCTGTCGGCCAGGCATGACTTGACAGCTCCACCGAAGCTCCGTGCAAGACGAAGCCGCTCTACCTCTTGCCTCTGTCTTCCAGTGTTGCTCCACAAACGATGCTCCCAAAAGAGAAACGACACCGTAGTACTGCTGGCGTCCGATCTGGAAGACCAGACCCTAGGGTTTCCCCCGAAGCAGCATGAGTGGGTCGATAACAGTTACACAGCGATGCCTTCATCAAGGTAACGGCGCAAAACGCCGCCATCGCCCGCCAACGGCTCGGTTTTCACTGGCAACTATGTCTCTCCGACTCATAGCCGTGAGAGATGACAAATCTCGAGATCCGACCACCCAGCCGCAGGCCGGCCACCTCTGACGGAAGAGATGACCACCACCGCCGGCTGCAGGATAGATCTAACCGTAGGTGCCGCAGACGCGACCATCAGGCCCTCCACGCCGCCGCCGCCGATCCAAAGGCCGATGGCGCGCCGCCGCCGCCCGAATAGGGCAGGCCGCCGCGACTGCAGCCCACGCCGCATCCGACGCCGCCGCGCCACAACCATCGCCATTGCCAACACTGCCACCACAGCCGCCATTAGGACGCCGGCCGGCCGCCACACCGTCGTAGTCCCGATCTAGGCCGTCATGGACCAGATCGGCGCCGCCGCAGTCTAGATCGGGGTCACACTCTCGAGCCAGGGCGCCTGCGTCACCCTATGACCCGCGAGAGGGAGGAGTGCCTCTGCCTTCGCTGTCGCACGCACATGCTATGCCCGGTGCCAACCACCGGCGACAACGGAGGGAAGGGAGAGGAAGGAGCGGTGACCCGGCCGCTAGAGGGGAGGGGAGGGGGCGAGAGCTAGATATGACAGGAAGAAACCCATTATTGTACTTGCTCTTAAAACCAACTGAATGCTCAGGCTCTAATTTGTCTCCCTGCCTAAGGTAAACAGTACTCCATCAGTTTCCCGAAGATCACAGTAGATCGTCACACTCACACTTCCATCAGTGTCCCGTAGGTCGTTTCACTCAAACTTCCATCAGTTTCCCGAAGATTATAGTAGGTCGCCACACTCACTCTTCCATCAGTTTCCCGAAAATCATAGTAGGTCGCTACACTCACTCTCTTGTGTCGGATTTTGGTTGGTTAGTACTGTCCATCCTTAACCTTAGTCTTCGTTGCTGCTTGCTTTCCATGCACTGATATGCAGCCCTCTCTCCCGGTACATGAACGTGGTGCAGCTGCCTCATAAATCAGCCGCTATTGTTAGGCTCGAGAACTGTCGCAGAGAATAAATTCCATTTATGGACATCACTTTCTCGATGGTCCGATCTAGGGAGTGCCACTATACAACCATTAAACACGTGTTACTAGTCCTAAGCGTGCGGCCGAGGGCCTGGATACGGACGGAGACGTGCCGCTAACACATGCTATAAATAATCGGCATTGCTAAATCTCAGTAAAGTGAAACTTAATGGGTAGACACTATATTCGTAAAATCATACGTGGAGATCCATATATTTTTTATTTTTTTTCTTCTTTTTAATATGTTGTGTCACTTGTTAAGTCTCAGTCGACTTAGGTCTAACCACACCCATAAATAATACTTTCTTCGTCCTAAAATATAAGATCATTTTTGACAGAGGGAATAGTATTTTGTTGACGAAGAAGAGAGGAGTCCCACGGTATGCACAGGGTGCGTCGTACCACTTCGTTGTGCCGTGAAATTTCCGCTGTTTGGCGTCGCAGTGGATTGCCGCTCCAGTTTGATGCAGTGTCTATTTTTCTCCTTTTCAGTTGTACAACTGATGGTGAAACCAGTTGAACCAGCGGCGCCGAGTGAACGCCCTATCATTTTTTCAATAGAAGGAATATATTACGCCATCATCAAGTAGCATTGCGGATGCACCCAACTAAAGTACATAAAAAAAGGCCAACATACAATTCCAACAAACAACACTAACATGCATCAACGATGGCAACCACGGGTAGTATAATAGATGCTCCAACAACCACGACATCAGGAAGGGACCGACATACAAACATTGTTGTGGCTCGACCCGACGACTAATGCCAGATCATGAGTTTTCATCTCCGAGATCAGTTCGGATAAACTTTATGCAATGTCTTCAACAGAGAAACGTCGCATGAATGACACTACTATCAGGTCTAACTAATGAAGGTCGTATTTAGAGTTTTAACCCCTTAACCTCAATCTCCTGCACACAAAGAGCACAACCTAGCGACATCACCATGTACTATCCCCACCTGTCGATCCTTCATCACAAAGCCGTGCATAGGCATAGTAATGATGAGGGCCTAGCCACATAATTAGGACCATGTCCACGCAATACATTGTAATAGCCCAAGATTAGCACTTTCCTTAGAAATTGATTGTGCATCATGATCATCGCATAAGAATTTCATGAGCATCATTTCATTTAATTTGGAAATGAATATTTAATCAACCCTTAAAAAATTACTAAATGTAAAATGCTAAAATTAATGCAAAATGTCCAAAGTACATTTTCAAACCCTAGATAATCTAGGTAGAGCCACTTATTAAAATGTGGACCCCCCCCCAAATTTTACGGTTTAAAAGAATTCAAATTTGATTTGATTTAAACCCTAAACCCTAAGATATTTTACTATTTTACTATTCATTAGTAATTTACTAGGTTATTTTCTTTTTGATGTTCTACCTCTAGTCTTCACTTGAAACTTTGCCATAGACTTCTATAATACTAGAGGATACGAGGCGCGTTGTAGCGGAAATTGGTTGATGTAAATTTGGGTTGGCATCCAAAACATAAACTCCATATGACTTATTAAATTTGATTATGTATAGTCTAACTATATTTATTGAATATAAGTAGAATAACTGAATGGAAAACATTTTCCCTTGCATGGTTGAATGTTGTGGTGGGTCTTTTTCCATGCACGATTGCATATAGAGGTGGGCCTTATCCGCATGTTGCTGCGGGACTCGATTGCAATATATTTTAATGACATTTGTGTGAAATATAAATATTTAGATTAATAACACATGATTTAAAAAAACACAGGACTTATTATATTTTTATTATGTATAGTTGTAAACTATTTATTGAATATAAAGTAGAATAATGGAATGAAAAATATTTACCATGCATGGTTGCATGTGGTGGATGGGTCTTTTTCCATGCATGGTTGCATATTGAGGTGGACTTTACACCATTCATAATTTTATGGTGATGTAGGATGCTTGCACTTTACCCCATTCATAATTTTATGGTCATGTAGCATGCTCATGTTGAGATAAATAAGTTAGTGGGGATCACTCTCTTAGGTATATAGAATTTGGGAGCTGCACAAATTCTGTCATGATTTTATGACAAGCTGACTAACCATTTTTAGTTAAAACCCATTTAATTCAGTTGGGCTACCCCATGAGAGATGGATAACTTGCTAGTGCCGAGCACAACATACTTGGCAATGCCGATCAGTTGTCCCATCCCAGAGGCCAGCCTAACCCTTATATAACAACCTAGCTGGCCCGACTAGCCCTACCCTAACCTAGTGCACCTCCTCCTTTCTCTCCCGATCGTGCGCTAGCGCCTTTATCCGGCCAGCGAGCCCCCGCCACCGCCGGCCGACCTTTGCCACTCCCTTCCCCTTTCTTCCCCATCGCAACCCGACCTTGCCCCTTCATGCCTCAGCCCCCCGGGCCACCATGGCCACTGCCCACCATCACCATCGCTGTTGTACATCCGCTGGCTGACATCTGCCCCACGCCGTGCACGTACGTTGTCGGGCTCCTTCAAAACCATTGTCGCTTCATACCGCCTGGCCAACCGACTGCTCTTGCAGCAATAGCGTTGCCTTCCTCCGCCGCCAACATGAATGATTGTTGTTTACGTTGTTTTTCTTATTGTTGTTGCATTATTATTATTTTAGATGTTTACTTTGCCATAGTATGGATCACATTTGGTGGAAAGGCTTTAGCTTAGAAGTGGTCATAGTTTGGGAATATAATTTTGAGCTAGTAAGTTCAGAGTTGAAGATGACCAGTAAGATAACAAAGTAAATCCTAGTAGTAATAAAACTGGAAGTATTGGAGGAATAACTTTAGACTAAGTGATCACCCTTTTGGAAACGACTTTAGTCTAGTAGTGATCACCTTAAGTGTTGGAAATATGCCCTAGAGGCAATAATAAAATGGTTATTATTGTATTTCCTTGTTCATGATAATTGTCTATTGTTCATGCTATAATTGTATTAACTGGAAACCGTAATACATGTGTGAATACATAGACCACAACATGTCCCTAGTAAGCCTCTAGTTGACTAGCTCGTTGATCAATAGATGGTTATGGTTTCCTGACCATGGACATTGGATGTCATTGATAACGGGATCACATCATTAGGAGAATGATGTGATGGACAAGACCCAATCCTAAGCATAGCACAAGATCGTGTAGTTCGTTTGCTAAGAGCTTTTCTAATGTCAAGTATCGTTTCCTTAGACCATGAGATTGTGCAACTCCCGGATACCGTAGGAATGCTTTGGGTGTACCAAACGTCACAACGTAACTGGGTGGCTATAAAGGTACATTACAGGTATCTCCGAAAGTGTCTGTTGAGTTGGCACGAATTGAGATTGGGATTTGCCACTTCGTATGACGGAGAGGTATCTCTGGGCCCACTCGGTAATGCATCATCATAATGAGCTCAATGTGACCAAGTGGTTGGTCACGGGATCATGCATTACGGTACGAGTAAAGTGACTTGTCGGTAACGAGATTGAACGAGGTATTGGGATACCGACGATCAAATCTCGGGCAAGTAACATACCGATAGACAAAGGGAATTGTATACGGGATTGATTGAATCCTCGACATCGTGGTTCATCCGATGAGATCATCGAGGAGCATGTGGGAGCCAACATGGGTATCCAGATCCCGCAGTTGGTTATTGACCGGAGAGTCGTCTCGGTCATGTCTGCGTGTCTCCCGAACCCGTAGGGTCTACACACTTAAGGTTCAGTGACGCTAGGGTTGTAGAGATATTAGTATGCGGTTACCCGAAAGTTGTTCGGAGTCCCGAATGAGATCCCCGACATCACGAGGAGTTCCGAAATGGTCCGGAGGTAAAGATTTGTATATAGGAAGTCCAGCTTCGGCCACCGGGAAAGTTTCTGGGGTAACCGGTATTGTACCGGGACCACCGGAAGGGTCCCGGGGGTCCACCGGGTGGGGCCACCTATCCCGGAGGGCCCCATGGGCTGAAGTGGGAAGGGAACCAGCCCCTGGTGGGCTGGTGCGCCCCCCATGGGCCTCCCCCTGCGCATAGGGTTGGAAACCCTGGGGGTGGGGGGCGCCCCACCTGACTTGGGGGGCAAGTCCCCCCTTTGGCCGCCGCCCCCCCTTGAGATTAGATCTCTAGGGGCCGGCGCCCCCCAGGGCCCCTATATAAGGGGGGGGGGGCTGCACACCCAAGCCCCTGGCGCCTCCCTCTTCCCCCCGTAACACCTCTCCCTCTCGCTGAGCTTGGCGAAGCCCTGCCGAGATCCCCGTTGCTTCCACCACCACGCCGTCGTGCTACTGGATCTCCATCAACCTCTCCTCCCCCCTTGCTGGATCAAGAAGGAGGAGACGTCTCTCCCAACCGTACGTGTGTTGAACGCGGAGGTGCCGTCCGTTCAGCGCTAGGATCATTGGTAATTTGGATCACGACGAGTACGACTCCATCAACCCCGTTCTCTTGAACGGTTCCGCTCGCGATCTACAAGGGTATGTAGATGCACTCCTCTCTCTCGTTGCTAGATGACTCCATAGATTGATCTTGGTGATGCGTAGAAAATTTTAAATTTCTGCTACGTTCCCCAACATTAAGTTGGTAATCAGAGCATAGAATGATCACATCGGTGGATAGACTTTAGTCTAGTAGTAATCACGTTTGGGATAGACTTTAAGCTTATCACAGTTGAGACAGTTATTTACTAGTTAAGTTGTATAGTCGTAGTACTGTTTTTACTTCAGCAGTTAAACCTGATAGTAGTTCGTGTCAAGTTGTTGTGGATGATTATTGGTATTGGAGCAATTTCATGCTTGAGTAATTGGAGTGTTGCTTGGGTGGCTTTATGAGGTTTTGGTTTGCGAGTTCATTCAATGTACTCATGGCTTTTAACGTGGCCAGGTATGAAGATGTTTCCCACAAGTAAGGAAAGGGAGTTGACGCAACACTAGAAGAGTAACCCAGTCAGATCTCTGTGGAGTGCAGCCGTGCTAGGACCTTGCTACCATATATAGAGTTTCCGCTGCACTTATATATATGAAACAGTCACTACGACTAATCTGACTGTTCCGACCTCAACATATGCATTGTTGAGACGTGGAGCCTTATAAGTCACTGTTGTAAAGTTGTGTAGATCAATAAAGCACTCTTTTATTGAATAGTTTGTACACTGTTACCCGTGAATTGTAAAAACACGCGCCAGATTGATTTTCTGGGCTGGCATGTGCGGCCGTCCATCTGAATACAGTGGTAATTCACTGTACTCAAACGGGTTGCCACAGGGCTATCGTGCCATGGTCGTGCACACGGCGGTTTCAAAAACAAATTACACTTCCAATCCAGTTTTGCATCTTGTACTCCCTAAGCTTGCAAAAACGTCTTATATTGTAGGGCAGAGAAGTATCTTGCAAGACTTTAAATTCAAGTTTAACCCATTTTATGCACAACTCGAAAAACAAAAGGGGAATTCAATACTTAATTCAAATTGGGCCATGGATTTTCGGAAGTCCTATTCTGATCACGAGAAATACTTAATTCAAATGCTCCCTGATGAAAAGTAAAATAAAAAATAGTAAAAAAAAGTTGACTTTTTTGTAATCTTTGACAAATGTTTTGTATGCTTGTCAAATTTCAGCATGAAATGACATTCGTGGAAGGGTGGCAAAAAAAAAACAGAACTCTGAAATGTTTTTGAAACTAAGCATTTTTGGAACATTGATTTTGTTTTTTGCCACGAATGACAATTCGTGATGAAATTTTGCAACCATGCTCAAAATTTACCACAAAAAGATTCAGAATTTGTTTACTATTTATTTTTACAATTTTACTGCTCATCAGGAAGCATTTGAGCTCGTGAGCAAATACTCCACGTCCCAAGGATTTGCCTTAATATACATATCCATGTCAATATTAGATTTGTCTATATTTTTGCTTCTTAACCTTTTCTTCAAATTTGAATTGTACAGTATGATAGATATATGGGTAAATGTCACAAATTTGGAGTAGTACAAAAATCACTTGTTTTGAACACCCCATGCGTGTGGGAGTACCACTGGATAGGAGTGCCGGTCGCGCGACGCATGTGGCACACGCGGCCGCCGCGAGCGTACACCAAGGCAGAGTGAGGGAATAGCGCGAATTCGCAAACGCGACGCAACACGCAGCTGCCGATCAGTCGACTCGACTCGACTCGTCACTGCCCTCTGCTCGCCCATACGGCACTGCCACCGCGCCATTAACTGCGCGCATTCAAGCCACCCCGCTGCGCTCCAACTAACGTCCGCAGCTCTACGCCTTAAATGCGCGCCTCCCCTCGTCCCGATCCCCTTTCCTTCAAGCAAGCAAGCAAGCAGAGGAGAGGGACCGGGACCGGGAGTGAGAGGAAGTTGAGCTCTTGGCCCCTGACTGCTGGTTGAGATGTCGAAGATGGCGGACGAGAAGGTGATCTCGGCGCCGGCGACCGGCGGAGGGGAGGACGGGCTGATCGCAGGGGACCTGTCAGCCGCGGAGGCGCGGGTCCGTCCGTTGGAGACGCTGCTGCGCGCCGCGCCTCTGGGGCTCTGCGTCGCCGCCATGGCCGTCATGCTCCGCGACACGCAGACCAACGAGTACGGCACCGTCTCCTACTCCGACCTCGGCGGATTCAAGTACGTTGTTCCCTCGCATCTTGACTCCCCCGCCCCTGGAGTTCATTAGCTCCTTAATTTCCCCTCTTTGCCGTGCTCCCTCACCAATTCATGTCCCTGTGTCTTTTGGCACAAAATCAAAGGTACCTGGTTTATGCCAACGGGCTGTGCGCGGCCTACTCCCTGGTCTCCGCGTTCTACACTGCCGTGCCGCGGCCGGCGACGCTGTCCCGCTCCTGGATCGTCTTCCTCCTAGACCAGGTTATTCACTGGTTCCTCTCCTCTGCCTTCACACCTATGATTAGAACAATATTTTGCAGCTTAGTTATGATGATTATGAGCCTTTTTATGTAGCGCAGCTAAAATTCAGTCAATTTTCCGATTTCGTTACTACTCCATGCGTGTACTAAATCCATGAGTATGCAGTTTGGAGAGCAGAGGATATATATCAGTAGGTTTTATGACTAGAATTATTTGTAAGACTTTTGATTTGTTCCAGCTAACTAATTCCATGCGTGTACAAAATCCATGAGTATACAGTTTGGAGAGCAGAGGATATATATCAGTAGGTTTTATGACTAGAATTATTTGTAAGACTTTTGATTTATTCCAGCTAACTAACCGCTTTAGAAAACCTGCTGGAGGAGTCATCCACTAATTTTCATATAAAGATCATACCCCGTAATAAGATACTCCTAGTTGGAGTGAGTGTTTATACAGCAGAGAAATTAGACCGTAATAGAAACAGAAATGTTTGCCCCGGACATAATTTTACCTGTCAGTATTGGTATTGATTTGTCCACCCTCAGTTCAAACGACTTCGACCACCAGATCCTAGCTTTCCTGTACTGTAGAACTTGCACAGCACAGTGACGGGAAACAGTTGGCCTTTTATTCATGCTAATTAACCCGCAATATGCGTGGATGGATGCAGGTGTTCACGTACCTGATCCTGGCGGCCGGCGCGGCGTCGGCAGAGCTGCTCTACCTGGCGTACAACGGCGACAAGGAGGTGACGTGGAGCGAGGCGTGCGGCGTGTTCGGCGGCTTCTGCAGGCAGGCCCGGACGTCGGTGGCCATCACCTTCGGCTCCGTCGTGTGCTACATCCTCCTCTCCCTCATCTCGTCCTACCGCCTCTTCAGCGCCTACGACGCACCCATGCCCTCGCTCGGCAACAAGGGCGTCGAGATCGCTGCCTTCCCGCGCTGAGCCGAGAGGATCCCTAGCTGCTGTGGCTTGGCTACTCGATGACGGGTCAAAACTCAAAACACGTACGTACGTAGTAGTATCGCTGTGTGTGTAGGCGAACGAAATAATCTGCAAGGGCTCATAGTTAATTTCAAGCTACATATAGTGCATCTGCCTCTCTTCTTTTTACTTGATTCTATATACACTGTACTAGCTTTGAATCTTCTGCTGTGAGGCTGTGGTGGATTCATTGATGCGTTCCAAAAATGAGAACCTAGTTCCGTTGCAGGCACCCAGGTGATCTATGTAACTACGATGAGCTTCCTCATTTAAGGAGTTCAGTTGCTTGTAAGGTGCTTGAAGCAAAGCAAAATCAATACCCTTTCCGTTCACAAATACGTATAAGATATAAGATGTTCTAACCTTTTTATCCGTGTGTTTGTTCACTCAACTCATTTTTCGTATATAGTCTATATCCTGAACATCTTATTTGTCAAAGGAGGGAGTATTTCACAAAATAAAGACGGAACTGAGTGTATAAAATCTTTTGTGGAACCTGCATACGCCAGATGACAAGGCCGCGTCGAGGAGTTAAATGCACAAAACGAGTAAATAGCAAAAAGCTACCACATTACAGACGGATATGTCCATTCCTGAGGATTTCCTAGCAAAAAACTACCACATTACAGGCCCGGCGAATATGTCCATTCAGGCGTTCTTCCCTGAGGATTTCCTAGTGCTCTGCCGGGATGGTGCGGTCCGCGATCGGATGGTGCGTGAGGGATTTCCTAGCAAAAAACTACCACATTACTGGCCCGATGAATATGTCCATTCAGGCGTTCTTCCCTGAGGATTTCCTAGTGCTCTGCCAGGATGGTGTTGGAAATATGAGCAAATTACTACGAGATTTAATCTGAATAAATAGAAGATAAATCATGACTACAGCAGCAGAGATTAAACTAATCATGTGAATTGCATGTGAACTAGCATAGCAGATGAACAGACCACATCTAGGGCACATACTAGAAACATGAATTCTACCACGATCTCGAACAGGAAGGATAGAATCACATACGGTGCAGCGGGAGCAGCACCGCCGGCGTTGACGTTGTCGCCCATGTCGTCGAGGATGAGGTTGCCGAGGTCGGGGAAGAAGTCGTCGTTCGCGAAGTCGTCGCTGCCAGCAGTCGCGCGAGTGCGCTCCCCAAAAACCTGATCGCCCCTCTCCCGTACAGGATCACGAGAGGCGGGGTTCCGGAGGCCTGCTGTCCCTTCTGCCGGTGCACGCCGAAAGGTGGGATGGAGAAGACTTGCTTGGCGGCGCAATGATCTGGAACGGTGATGAGAAACCATACGAAGCGGCGACGGCTAGGGTAGACGTCTGCCTGACTATATAGTGCGGGCCGGGCAGGTCGTGGGAGTAAACCCCACGTCCGAGTCGTCACGATCCAAAAGAATCGGAAACAGTTCAGTAATTAACGCGTCCGTTAATTATTAATTAATGACTCATTAATTTTTCCCGAGCAGCAAAAATGTAGACAACGTGCATAGCTCTGTCCTCGGCTCAATCCCGCAACCCGCGTCGTGACGAGGCGTGGCATGGCGTGGCGTGGGGTGGCGAGGCGAGCGAGGAGGATGAGCGCTCGTGTAGGTCTCTTCTTGTCATGCTCATACAAGTGGTAGAAGAGCTCACCTTATAAAAAGGTGCAACTCTCTCTCAACTTATGAGGTGGGACTAAACTTTAGCCTCACTCACTCCACTCACATGTGTGCATGAATGGGCCAAGAGAATTTCAGAATTTTAGTTGGGCTTTGGGCCAAAGGCCTACTAGCAAAATTCCAACAATCCCCCACAAAGTCTCATTGGCACATCTCATCATTTAGTTCCAAAACATTGTTTATATACCGGTGCTTAGTGGAGACTGTGAAGTTGAACTTCCACTTAAAGATTTATGCTACACTAGATCACAACTTGAATATTGGACTATGCCTTGAACTATAAGTTTTCTGTGAGACTAGTTTCACACAAATTCTTGACCGATACTGGGCTGCCGCAGGGCTTCCCCGCGGGTGGAGCATATACGTCGTACTCCAGGGCCTTTTCATGAATTTATTAGAGAACACCCAATTCTCACAGACTGCGACGTTAACAGCCAAATTCTTATAGGTGTGTTCCTCAGAAGATGTTCTGCAGGACAACATCTCTGCTTACCCGAATAAGCCACTAGGAACACATTAAGATAAGTATCAACCCGCCATGCAGATCAGGAGAGTATTGAATCTTCACGGAGTGGGATAGTTAATATAGGGATACTCTCCTCCCAGCTGACCAACAGCTTGTCTCCCACTTCTACTTCACGGGATCTCCGATCACATAGAGTGGGTTATCACTATGGACAACTCATGCGGTGGGTCTCAAACCCATCTCCATCGATGCATTATCTATCACATTACGTGATAGACCCTTTGTGAAGGGATCTGCCAAGTTTTTCGACGTTTGGATATAATCCAACGTAATAACTCTGGAGTTCCTCAATTTTCTGACAGATTTTAGTCTCCTCTTCACATGTCTTGAGGACTTCATATTGTCCTTCGAACTGTTTATCTTGACGATCACAGTTTGATTATCACAGTTCATCAGGATAGGGGGTATTGGTTTTTCAACCATAGGTAAGTCCATCAAGAGTTCACGAAGCCACTCTGCTTCAACAGTGGCAGTGTCCAATGCTGTGAGTTCTGCTTCCATAGTTGACCTCGTTAAGATGGTCTGCTTGCAAGACTTCCAGAAAATAGCGCCACCACCAAGTGTAAAAACATAACCACTTGTGGCCTTTATCTCATCAGCATCAGAAAATCCAGTTTGAGTCACTGTAACCCTCCAATACCCTTGGATACCCGGTGTAGTGAATCCCATAGCTCGCGGTGCCTTTCAAATAGCGCATAACTCTCTCAAGCGCATGCCAATGATCATCTCCCGGTTTTGACACAAACCGACTCAGCTTGCTCACAGCAAAAGAGATGTCAGGCCTCGTGGCACTCGCCAAATACATAAGCGAGCCAATAATCTGAGAATACCTCAGTTGATCTCTAGCAATCCGTTGATTGTTTTGAAGCAACACACTAGCATCATATGGAGTTGGAGAAGGTGTGCAGTCGCTATACCCAAAACGACTCAAGACCTTTTCCACATAGTGAGACTGAAGCAGTGTGATTCCACCATTCTCATCTCTCAACAGCTTGATGTTTAAGATAACATCAGCTACTCCTAGATCCTTCATCTCAAAACAGCGAGATAAGAAATCCTTAACCACCTTGATTAAATCAAGTTTGGTTCCAAAGATCAATATGTCGTTGACATACAGACAAAGAATAACTCCTTCGCCCCCACCATAGCGATAGCACACACACTTGTCACCATTGTTTACTACAAAGCCGGCAGCAGTTAATGTTCTTTCGAACTTCTCATGCCACTCCTTAGGAGCTTGTTTAAGGCCATATAAAGACTTTAATAACTTGCACACCTTTCCTTCCTGACCAGGTACTACAAAACCATCTGGCTGATCCATGTAAATTTCCTCCTTCAATTCTCCATTGAGGAAAGCCGTCTTAACGTCCATTTGATGAACGAGAAGACCATGTGAGGCAGCTAGTGATAGTAGCACCGGAATTGTGGTCAGTCTAGCCACGGGTGAGTAAGTATCAAAGAAGTCTTCACCTTCTTTCTGGGTATAACCCTTGGCCACAAGCCGTGCCTTGTACTTTTCAATCGTACCATCAGGTCTAAGCTTCTTCTTGAACACCCACTTACATCCTACAGGTTTGCACCCATAAGGACGGTCAGTGATCTCCCAGGTACCGTTAGCTAAGATGGAATCCATCTCGCTACGAACAGCTTCCTTCCAGTAGTCAGCATCAGGAGATGCATAGGCTTCTGAAATAGTCCTGGGTGTGTCATCCACAAGGTACACAATGAAATCATCACCAAAAGACTTTGCAGTCCTCTGTCTCTTACTCCTCACAGGAGTTCCATTGTCACCCTCAACAGGATTCTCAACGTGTTCCATCGCAATGGTGGGTTCAGGAATTACAGCGAGTTCCTCACTAGATGGAGTAGGTATCTCCTGATTTGATGAACTCGACATATCCTTCATAGGAAATATGTCCTCAAAGAAAGTTGCATCATTCGACTCCATAATCGTACCAACATGCATGTCGGATACGTCAGATTTTATTATCAAAAATCTATAGCCGATGCTATGAAAAGCATAGCCCAGAAGAACACAATCCATGGTTTTTGGTCCAAGCTTGCGCTTCTTGGAAATTGGTATATTGACCTTCGCCAAACAACTCCAAGTACGTAGGTAAGAGAGTTTCAATATTTTCCTTTCCCATTCCTCAAATGGAGTCATGGTCTTATGCTTTGTGGGAACTCGGTTTAGGACATGACACGCAGTCATTAGCGTCCCCCCCACCATTCCTTGGAAAGACCCGATGTGTCTAACATGGTGTTAACCATATCAGTTTGTAACGCCCACGATGCGGCTATATCTCCCACGTGTCGAGGCACGACTTAGAGGCATAACCGCACTGTGGTTTTGTCGCAAGAAGGGTCATCTTCACACAATCCCATGTAATGAACAAGAATGGGATAACGAGAGTTGGCTTACAATCGCCACTTCACACAATACATAAATATAATTCATACATCATCCAAATCCACACATAGACCGACTACGGTCAAAACCAAATGAAAATAAGATAACCCCAAATGCTAGATCCCCGATCGTCCCAACTGGGCTCCACTACTGATCATCAGGAAAAGAAACATAGTAACGACCACGTTCCTCATCGAACTCCCACTTGAGCTCGGTTGCGTCATCTGCACTGGCATCGTCGGCACCTGCAACTGTTTTGGTAGAATCTGTGAGTCACGAGGACTCAGCAATCTCACACCCGCGAGATCAAGACTATTTAAGCTTATAGGAAAGGATGGTGTAAAAAGGTGGAATTGCAGCAGGCACTAAGCATATATGTTGGCTAACATACGCAAGTGAGAGCGAGAAGAGAAGCAACGCAACGGTCGCGAAGCTAAAAATGATCAAGAAGTGATCCTGAAACTACTTACGTTCATGCATAACTCAAACCGTGTTCACTTCCCGGACTCCGCCGAGAAGAGACCATCACGGCTACACACACGGTTGATGTATTTTAATTAAGTCAAGTGTCAAGTTCTCTACAACCGGACATTAACAAATTCTCATCTGCCTCATAACCGCGGGCACGGTTTTCGAAAGATAATACCCTGCAGGGGTGTCCCAACTTAGCCCATTATAAGCTCTCACGGTCAACGAAGGATAAACCTTCTCCCAGGAAGACCCGATCAGTCTCGGAATCCCGGTTTACAAGACATTTCGACAATGGTAAAACAAGACCAGCAAAGCCGCCCGAATGTGCCGACAAATCCCGATAGGAGTTGCACATATCTCGTTCTCAGGGCACACCGGATGAGATATCCTACGAGTAAAACCAGACCTCGAGTTTCCACGAGGGGGCCCCGCAGTCTACTCAGTTCGGACCAACGCTCGAAGGAGCACTGGCCCGGGGGGGTTAAAATAAGATGACCCTCGGGCTCGCGAAAACCCAAGGGAAAAGGCTTAGGTGGCAAATGGTAAAACCAAGGTTGGGCCTTGCTGGAGGAGTTTTATTCAAGGCGAGCTGTCAAGGGGGTCCCATAAATCACCCAACCGCGTAAGGAACGCAAACTCAAGGAACATAATACCGGTATGACGGAAACTAGGGCGGCAAGAGTGGAACAAAACACCAGGCATAAGGCCGAGCCTTCCACCCTTTACCAAATATATAGATGCATTAATTAAATAAGAGATATTGTGATATTCCAAAATATCCATGTTCCAACATGGAACCAACTTCAACTTCACCTGCAACTAACAACGCTATAAGAAGGGCTGAGCAAAAGCGGTAACTTAGCCAAACAACGGTTTGCTCGGAAAGGATGGTTAGAGGCTTGACATGTCAATATGGGAGGCATGATATAGCAAGTGGTAGGTAGCGCAACATGGCAATAGAACGAACAACTAGCAAAGCAAAGATAGAAGTGATTTCGAGGGTATGGTCATCTTGCCTGCAAGGTTCTCAGAGTTGTCGAAAGCTTGATCCTCGTAAGCGTACTCAACAAGTTCCTCGTTCACGAACTCGTGTCCCGGCTCTACCCAAAACAAGAACACAAGCAACGAAACCACAATCAATCACGGGAAATGCACAAGCAACATGATGCAAAGCATGAATGATATGCAAGATGTGATATGCGATGCATATGCGTGCTCCGGAAGAAAAATGATGAACAAGGCAGTAACTTGGCAAACCAAGCATGCCACTAGAAAGATGAGATGATTTCGGTTGAAATCGATATAAATATCACCGAAACGGATGCACGGTTTGCAAATGGCAAGCAAAACAAGAATGACACGAATCTGCGATTAACAGCATGATAGCACTTAAAATACATCAAGTAACTATGCTACAACACTACAACATAGCAACAAAACATATGGCAGTAATATACAGGGGATGCTTGACAAAAGATGAACACTGAGCTACGGCTAGATCACACCACAGCAGGTTCAAACAAGCATGGCAAAAGTGCAAAAGATATCAGGTTCACAGACTTGGTGAAATTACTGGACATGGCTGAAACAGCATCAGGTAGCAATGTTCAGAGCACAAAATCAACATACTACAGGAACTTAACATAGCAAAACAAGGCATGGAATGCATCTACTAAATGCATAGAACAAAAGTCCCTTACTGACCATGAGCCAAAAAGGGACAGAAATATGATGGCACCCATGTAAACATAGCAAGTTTCGTTAACAGGTTTCAGACTTAGCAGAAAACAGAGGATGACAGAAACAGACATTATGAGGGCATCTTTGTGAGCTTGATGCACTCACCACAAAGCAATTCATGACAAAACAAGCATACCTACAGCAAGATGGCATGTTTATGAAGCTATCCATGGCAAGAGCAAATACATAGCATGAAAGGAACAACTACAACAAGCTTGGCAAAATTGAATAACACGTAAACAATCTGCCAGAAATATTTTATATCAAAAGTAGAGCAATATTGAGTCATTCTATGGCACTCCATAATTGCAAACAAGGGCATGGATGGATCAACTACAACAATATCTACAAAACATCCTTATAGAACATCACCAAAATAAGCATGGATCTCTCTGTAGACACATGGATACATAGCAACAAAATAACAGCAGTCACAGACTTGGTAAAACTACTAAATCTCTGAAATCAGAAACATCACGAAGCCTAGTTTGCATGCTTGTGCTAGTCACCACAGAGATCACAAAAATACATGGCATACAACTCTGTAAAGATGACATGGCATACATCAAAACACATGTAGAGCTCATGCCCATAAGATGCACACATTAAATGCAACAAAAATAAAAATTCCTCAAGTTCTGATAAGTAACAGCAGATAACAACAACTAGCACTCTTGCACCAGAGATTTGGGCATCAAGATGGACTCAAATGAACATGGTGCGATGGAACAAAATTAAGAGCATCTCAAGACGAACATTTCAATATATTACACGCACGAAACGGAGCTATATGCAGAGAGTTATGATGCGATGAACAGGAGCATCTATTGCAAAAGTACTGGGACTTGGAGGATTTTGAGAGAGGGGAGAGAGTCAACCGTCGGCGTTGACCCGATCAGGATCGGCTCGGGCTGCTCAAGCTCGGGCCGAAGCTCGCCGGAGCAGTGGCGGGAGGAGGGCGCCGGCGAGGCGCCGGAGAGGAGGAGGGAGACGCCGGCGAGGGGCGGCACCGGCGACGAGGGCGGCGGAGGCGACGGGTGGCCGCGGGGAGGAGGCGCGCGCGCGGGGAGGAGGG
>NC_057799.1:330988809-330996466 GCF_018294505.1 Triticum aestivum
GGCGGGGCGCTGACGTGGCGGCGTCCCGTTGGCTGCGGCGGCGGCGGGGTTTTCGTCCGGCGGCGGTGGACACGTCCGGTGGCGGCGGGCGAATTTGCTAGGGTTTGCACCGCGAATATTTCAGAGGGGGAGGTGTATATATATAGGCATAGGGAGCTAGGAGACTCCAAACGGAGTGCGGTTTTCGCCCACACGATCGTGATCGAACGACCTAGAGCATGGAAGTGACTTAGAGGGGTTTTGGGCTATTTGGAGGGGTTTTTTGCTGCAACACACAAAAGGACTTTGCGGTTACCCGGTTAACCGTTGGAGTACCAAACGACCTCCAAATGGCACGAAACTTGACAGGTGGTCTACCGGTGGTATACCAAGGCCACTTGGCAAGCCTCGGTCCATTCCAAGGATGTTCAACACCCACTCACGAAACGAAACAAGAGGGGTGCGCCGGAGGAGGTGGGAGTGCCGGATTGCAAAACGGACAACGGGGAAAATGCTCGGATGCAAGAGACGAACACGTATGCAAATGCAATGCACATGATGACATGATATGAGATGCATGACATGAACAAAATGCAAAACGACAAACAAAACCCGACCACGAAGGGAATATCATAACACATAGCCGAAAATGGCAAGAGTTGGAGTTACAAATATGGAAAGTTACATCCGGGGTGTTACACAGTTAGAGTTCCACTACTAGGAAAAGGCCTACTAGTGGCGCACCAGTTTTGCCTACTAATGGCGCACTACTGGTGTGCCACTAGTACCACGCCACTAGTATTAAATACTAATGGCGCACCACTGGTGCGCCATTAGTATCTGGTATACTAATGGCGCATCACGCCGTGCACCATTAGTATAGACGAACATGCGCCATTAGTGTGCCTCCCAGGGGGCGATATTTACACATGTGCTTTGCCATACTAATGGCGCACTGTGGGGTGATGCGCCATTAGTATCCTTTGGCATACTAATGGCGCACGTTGGGGTGATGCGCCATTAGTATGAATATTAGGGATTACTTTTTTCTTTTCTGATATTTGCACAGGTTACAAAATATATTATTGGACAGAATATAGACAGCACCACACAATAACAGCAGATTCATTGAATACAATAGAAGATTAGTCTCCGAATACAATTCATCATATTAGTCTCTGAATTCAAAAGACCGAACAAAGATAGAACATTACAAGTCTCGAGACCGCGAGTAGCGTGTTTGTCTTCACATTACAAGTCGATATCGATCATCTAAACTACCATCACATAGAAGAGAGCTGCGGTCATCACGATGAGCATCATCGTGATGAAACTGGTCTTCATCCGGTTCCTCCAACGCTCCCTCCTCTCTCCCGCTAGATAGCATGCGTATCTAGATTCCGCCTCCGCCCTAGTGGTGTACCCTTTGTAACTGTTACCGCTGAAACGGTGAACCTGTCTCCGACACTCCTCCCAGTCGTCGTAGACTCCGGGAACCTTACCCTTGTACACGACATACGACGGCATCTCTATGCACTAGCCAAACAACAGACAATACATAAGCAATATATAAGTATGCAACAAAAGGATCGGAAGAGAAAAGCACGACATTAATAGCACGATTCATGGTCCTACTAATAAATAGCATCGATTACATCTAAGTTGAACGACTGTCCAAACCAAAGAGACATACAAGTTCACTAAAGTTTAATTACAACATGAGCTAATCGATGTATCAGAACTACACATAGCATCACTACTTTCGACTTGACTCATGGGACTGGAGCGTGGATGAAGCCGCCGTCTTTCGTGATGGTCATGAAGTCACGGGCGTTGTCAGCCTGCATTTGTAGCGTTGTGTCTATCTCATTGTTGGACGGTTGATATTTGAGGTAGAACTGCCCCGAGGTACGAAGGACATCTTGATGGATGATTTCTGCAAACTCCGACTGGATGCGAAAGAATTCTTGTCGGATGTCCGCGTCCTGGATTGCCGCCAAGCTTGCGGCCCAATCTTTGAAATTATTTGGTAGGAGAAGGTGATTATGGTCCTGTATGATCGCCCGCATGTGATGGAGGGCGTAGTAGGCATCCTTCTGACCGCCAGGCGCCTGCTTGACGCAGGGGAACGTCATATTGTGGGTGAACACGTGCCTGCCGTACCTACGAACTGGCCTCTTAAAGGTGCCTCCAGATGCGGCGTAGCCGGGGAGAGCATCATCAAGAACTTTCTTGATATTTGTGTAGTCTATCTTGGAGTCACGGTCCGGGTCGAAATACGTGGCCATGGAATATTTCGGGCTTAAGAGGATGAGTGTGCAATGTGTGTCACTGCACAGAACACTGAATTTTAGAAAAAAAAGAACGATCAAAATCTAAGAAATCATATGTTACGGGGCGGTTAGGGGATGACTTACTCGGGAAAGTAAGGCACGAGGAAGTTATCCTTATCTGGGTTTGCCAGAATGACGCCTTCGAGGTGTGAACTCGCGACTTGCCGGTCCCCAGCGCTGCCCAAGATCTTGGCACGCATGTAGAAGTGGTCGACTATCACAATGTCCGGGGTCTTGTCTCTAATGATCCGCATCTCCATACTCAGCGAAAACAGCCGAACGAAGGTGTAGTGCAGCGGATGAAGGTTAAACATAGCAAAGATGTCATCAAACCGCAGGACGATCGTACCCCCGACGGCGCTATCCACAAAGCCCTTGCCCTTTGGCACCTTGGCCACGAAAACCGGGTATGCCACATCATTCTCTCTGAGACGCCGCTTCTCCAAAGAAAGAACACTGTCATGCAGACTCCGCATAGCACCGGTTGAAGCATTGAGCATATTTGTCGGTAGCATCGCCCTACCCGCCACATGCACCCTCCTCGAGATATCCTTAGGTGAAGGTGGCCCGTCCTGAGCACGGATCGTACTCGGTGCCGGCTGGCTCGCACCGGCGCCCTTGTTAGTCTTTCGTTTCCGTCCCTTCTTCTTGACCAGCTGTAATGGGATCGAGTTCTGCTCACAGACCGCCTTCTTGAGCGTGTTGGGGCTGATAATATTTCGCACCTCAGCTATCTGAGGCTCGGTGAAGGCGGTAGCTGGAGGCGTCTCCTGAGAACTGAACGCCAGACGACGCCTGTTGCAATTGGGTTTCTCCACCGTACCAGCTATATCGCAGTCGTCTTTTTCAGGGTTGGGTTCTTGAGAAGGAGGCCCGCAGAACTCGTCACCGTACCCATGTTCGGCAAAGTACTTATCGACGTTGGTAAATGTACCGTCGTCGTCCGGATCCTGTGCCATATGCATGTCCGGATCCTGTGCCACAGGGATGTCCGGCATGTCCGATAGCTTTGCGGCGTTCTTGCCATGGCTTGGCGCTGGCACGACTGGCGGTCTTGTCTGTGGGGTGGTGTCCCCCGCCCCCAAACGAATCTGGCTCTTTGGCCAAAGCAGGGGCCAGCTTACGCAGGCGCTGAGGGTCATCACATCATCTTCGTCGGCCCCACCGGGACGAATCGGAGGTAACAACTCGTCGTAGCCTGGCAGCACCCGAACCAGTTCAACCCTATACAAGGTGGGTGGCATCGGATTACCGTGGAACACACGGTTGCCCGGTTGAACGATTCTGCCCTTGGCGACATCGACCAACTCGCCGCCCACGAAGTGCAGGAGAGTGCAAGGAACGTTGGCGGCACCCTGCGAAAACATGTAGGGCGTCAGGGATGCCCAGTCAAAGGCAAGGAGATGAAGTCATCGGCCGAGAGGCTTAGTTACCGTGATGCCGTCGAGCTCGGCTAATGCCGAGGCACCGCCAACGGCGGGCGTGCAACTGACGGAGGGGCCGCTTGCTGGCGAGGTGCCGGCCGGTGTACACCCGGGTGCATTAAGCTCCAATGCCCGTGCCGGCGCCGGAGACACGAATACCGCCTCCGCCGGAGACACCAATGGCGCCGCCTGCGCGTTGTGCGAGTTGCTGGCCGTGAAGCTGGGAACCGGGGGAGGCCCCTGTTGGCCGCCCGCAATCCACGTCGTCAGCCCCTGAATCAAGGTAGGCACCATGGCGGTGAGCGTCGTTCCCAGTTGTTGTTGCACTTGCTCTTGGACAATCTCCGGAATCCGCACCACTTGTGCCATGAGTTCTTGAACCTCGCGTGACTGGCTTTCCGAGCTGGTCTTTTTCTCCTTTCGCCCACCAGCGGTATAGTATGACGACCATTTTGTGGACAAGCCTTTGTCGGCCACACGACCAGCTGACGACGGCTTACTGAGCTTATCCTTGTTTTTCATTACGTTCAACGCCCTATTTAAAGGGGTGTCGAAAGGGGATTATACTTCTTTCAGCCTCCCGCGGAAGGAATGTGAACCATTTAGAAATTTGGCTTCATTAATTAGAATGCAACCATATGGAGCTAATTACGCGGGGGTGTATTCCTTACCAGAACAAGCTCAAGCGCCCTGGTCTTCGGATCCGTGGTAAGCTCCTTTGTTACCGGTTCCTCCTTGTACCGGGCCCTGACAAAGTTCCTGGTCTGCTTGTCACGGTATTTCTCGAAGCGGGGCGGTAGGCCTTGCTCGGCACGCTCCGCGTCCTCCTTGTCCCATATAGGCTCCGCCACTGTGTAACCGCCGGGACCGAGTTGGTGGACCCCTAAGTTCAACTGCCGCATTTCTTCCCCCCACTGACTTGATTCGGAGGTTGCGCTGCTCTCGCACTTGATCTTGAACTCCTTGTAGTCATCTTCGCCGATCAAAGGATATTTCGCCTTGATCTTCTCATAACTATCACCTTTTTCAATCATTGCCTTCACCGTGCTTCTCCAAGTAGACAGGGCCGTGCTCATCCTCGTGAGGGCGGCACTGTTCACTTTATTCCCTGAGAGGCGTGTGTTTGCAAAGTGAGCAGGGAACTTGTATCGTTCGTGCAGCTTCGTGAAGAGGAGGCTGCGCAAATTCCCTCGGTCCTTATGCCTTAGGTTCTCGGTGTTGATCGAGACGGTGCTCCGGAGAATGCACCCGAGCTGAACCGAGTACCCCTTGACTAATTCTTTGGGCGCCGTTGGATGCCCGTCGGAGTTCACTTCAGTAAATTCCTCCTTGAAGGTGCCGAGCACGCTCGGGCACCGGTCCTTCCGTTGCCTCTTCGGTTGGCTGCCATCTGTGCACAGGTGGCATCCTCGGCGGCACCATCAGTGGTGTCATCCCCGACGCCACTAGGGGTTGTGTAGTCAGGATCGGTGTCTTCCGCGGCGTCCTCATAGCGGTGAGGTTCTTCCTCCAGCTCCTGGGACAGCTCCCAGAATTGCTTGCCGCCCGAACCGCCGGCCTCATCATTGTGGGCCATGTTTCGCTCTAAATAGGAAAAAAGTTTGGTCAAAAAGTTGGTTATTGTCAAGGAACAAGATCATGGTCTCATCATTTAGGGTTTGTCGACACCGAGGCATCCTAAAAGCTAAGCTTTTATCATTTAGGGTTTGTCGACGCCGAGGCACCCTAAAAGCCTAAGCTTTCATCATTTAGGTTCTTATCGACACCGAGGCACCCTAAAAGCCAAGGTTTTATAATTTAGGGTTTGTCGATGCCAAGGCACCCTAAAAGCTAAGCTGGGAAGGAGAATTCTAAGTTGGGCCTAATCACTTGGCTCTATTGCCACCTATGGTTTAATGCAGCAAGAATAAAGGGGCAGTTGATCCTACTTAATTAAGTACTAAGACCCCGGCCCATGCATTAGTCACAAGTACCCCATATGTCCTATTTTTAGCAAAGTCATGCTAAAATTCACGGAAAATTTCAGCATGACCTTTGCTGAAAATAGGACATATGGAGTACCCGAATTTGCCGGAACGGAAGTTAATCGACATTCCAGCAAACTCAAGGGCCTCTCGGGGTACCTGCAAAATCATCACGACACGATGGTCGGAGACAAACCCCAGCAAACTAGCAAAGTTACTGACGTGTTTACAGAAATTGTTTTCTGTAAAAGATGATCATCATCTTTACAAGTCTTTCTCAATGTGATCACAAGTAATTCAGAGGCATAACAAGTAATTCAGAGCATCACCAGGCATTAGTAGTTCAGTACATGAACAAGTTTTACAAAGCACATCAATATGTATTGTATTTCATTGTGGAGTGATATATAGTATGTTACAGCAAAGAAACAACTTAATCCATGCCTGTTGATGCCCTGTTCTTGATGAACCTTATGACAGTATATACAACAACTTATCCTAAATGTGGCTAGAACTGTAGATTTACAAATTAAAGGACACAAACTCAAGCAAGCTTCCTGAACAATACCCTGACAGAAAACATAGGACAAGCAATGAATTTCTATAACCAGTAAGAACAAGGGGATGATTTTAGCAAGTTAAGTGCAGCTCTAGCACCCTGTGAACCAACAGAGTGTGGGTCACCACAGATTCTGTAGTCAAAAACCTTCAGGACAGAGTGAAAATAGTTACAATATGCTTGCAAGTAATTTTTCTGTAACTAAGGCACAATATGCTTGCAAGTAAATCACAATATGCTTGCAAGTAATTTTTCTGTAACAGTCTTGCCCCTATTTGAAGGACAAGCAAATAGATACAATGGATAACTTTGGCACAATCCTCTAACTAATTCATCACTGTAGGCCAGCATGAAACACACTCCTCCAAAAAAAGCCTAAAATTCCACTATTATTGCCTGTAAAAAAGCCTAAAATCCACTAGTATTGCCTCTAAAAAAGCCTTAAAAGTCCACTATTATTGACAATCAAAATATGATCTGAACTATAAGGAGTTAACTGAAAAATGAGTGTTAACTGAAGTTTTCCAGTACAAATCATAACTGAAGTTATTCAGAGAATATAGTGACATCAAATGCAGTTAATTAGTCTTAATTGAATCTTAGTTTGTATTGCTGTCAGAGATTCACACATGCTCCCCTAATTATTTTGTCTGTATCTTTAGATTATCTACTTTAGGCACAATCATACACAATTCTGACTGTACTGTAACAATTGTATTCCATCATCCATCAAAATGTTAAACAGAAAAACACTTTGTGGATAACTTTGTTTTCCTATGACTGAAAACTGAATGCAGAGTTTTTGCTGCCCTTCATCAGAACTTCATAAGAGAGCTGCTCCAATTTCGGCAAAGTTTCTTTGCATAATGCTATGACTTCTGACTAATTAACATAAATTCAGTTCTCATGCAATCAACGAATTCCAACAAAGTCTATTTTATGATTTGTGACTCCGGATGGTCTGAAACTATCACTGAATTTTGTGTTCGGTTTTCAATTTTCTGGAGGCAGACAAAGTTGTAGAGAGGGGAAACTGACTTAACCTCGGGAGGGAGGAAGGAGGAAGGAGGAGAGGTACCTGGGCGGGCGCGGCCGGTCGCCGGAGGGGTCGGGGTCGGGGTTGGGGTCGGGGTCGGCGGTGGCGGCGGCGTCGAAGGGATGGCTCGAGGGCGTCTGAGCTCGTCCGGGTCCTCGTAGTCGAAGAGGAAGACGGCGGCGGTCCTCCTGGGCGCCTCGGTTGGTCGTGGGGAGGGCGGCGGCCACGTGCTTCGCGGGTCGGCGGCGGTCGTCGTCCTGCACCCCGTGCCCGGACTGAGGTAGAGGCGGCGCAGGGCAGGGGCCGACGCGGGGAGGCTGTCGATGACAGCGAGGTCGCGGAGGTGTCGGCGATGGCGGAGC
>NC_057799.1:330997341-331011282 GCF_018294505.1 Triticum aestivum
TGCTCGATCGGCGGCGGTGGAGCGGGCCGGGGAGGGTGCGGGGGGTCGGCGGCGGCGGTGAAGCGGGGGAGGGTGCGGTGGGTCAAAAAATATCATCAAATTTGAAAAAAATATTCATGAATTCAAAAAGTGCCCATGAAATTTGAAAATATTCATGAGTTCAAAAAGTGCCCATGAAATACAATCGAGAAATGAAGGCTACAATTTAAATACAATCGATCTTAGCTAGCTATCTGTTCACAATCTTCTTGCCCTTATTTTTCGTAAATGGAGTTCTTCTCTTGAACGGACGTCCTTTAGGTAGGGTGGTCCTGCTTCTTCTTGTGGTGTATGCTGATACTTCATCGTCGTCGTCATGTTCCATCTTCGGGTCGCCGTACTTGTCGAAGTCTTGCTCATTGGTGACTCCATCCATTCCGATGATCTTCCTTTTGCCTCTCCTCACGACAACACGACTGGGCTTTGACGGGTCGGTAATGAAGAAGCATTGGTCCACTTGGAAAGCCAGTACCCATGGCTCATTTTTCGCGGTGACGTTCGCGCCCACGGTCTTGGATTTGGCTTCGGGTATAACCATGGTGGTGAAATACCGGTCTTCTTTTATGACGCTCTTGGCCCATCTCACACGGAACATCGGGACCTTCTCTCCAGCGTAGCTCAGCTCCCAGATCTCCTCGATCCTTCCGTAGTATCCGTCCTTGTCGTTACCGGTGTAGGATTCCATCGTTACCCCGGAGTTCTGATAACCATCGCTCTTCATGTCCTTGTCCTCGGTGTAGAATGTGTAGCCGTTGATATCGTACGCCTCATAGGTCATCAGGTTGTGCTCGGCGCCCTGTGACAAGGCGAATATGAGTTGTTCTTCCGCGGAAGAATCCTCATGTAAAGGGTATGACAGAAGCTTCTGCTTGAACCAACGCGTGAAACATGAGTTGTGCTCTTTGATTATATCTCCGTCTGTCCTCTGTTGGCCTCAGTCATTGTACGTCTTCTCAATAAAGGTTTTGTGCTCTACCACCCAAGGATCGACCACGTCTATGTGTTGTAGTGCGACTAGGTTTGCTCTTTCAAACTCGGTGAGTCGACCCTCGAAGTCGACATGCATTTCGCGGCGACCCTCACGGTGACCCCATCCAGCGAGCCTGCCGAGGTGCCTGTTGACGGGCAGACCAACGGGGTTCTCGATGCCTAGATAATTCGTGCAGTAGGAGATGCACTCTTCGGTCAGAAAGCCCCTGGCTATGCTTCCCTCTGGACGTGACATGTTGCGAACGTATCCTTTGATGACACCATTCGTCCTTTCGAACGACATCATGCTGTGCAGGAACGTCGGCCCGAGTTGGATGATATCCTCCACGATATGGACCAGCAGATGCACCATAACGTCAAAGAATGCGGGCGGGAAGTACATCTCAAGCTCGCATAGTATCACCACGATCTCTTCCTGTAGCCTTCTGAGTTGCCTCACGCCAACCGACTTCTGAGAGATGACGTCGAAAAAGTTGCATAGGCCAAATAGCGTTTCACGGACGTGCGCGTCCATGATCCCACGGATTGCAACTGGAAGTATCTGCGTCATCAGCATGTGACAGTCGTGAGACTTCATCCCGCTGAACTTCTGCTTCGCTGAGTCTAGGTATCTGCTTATCTTCCCCGCGTAACCGTAAGGAAGTTTTACTCCTACGAGGCAGGTGAAAAATTGATCAATCTCCTCCTGACTTAGAGTGAAGCACGCGGGAGGGAAGTCATTTCCGGTCTTCTTGGCCTTTTTGCCTTTGCGACGACTTTCCGTGTCCTGCTTCGCCTCATCATCATCATCATTAGCGTGAAGCTCCTCCCTGATGCCCATTGATTTCAAGTCTGCCCTTGCTTTCGGCCCATCTTTGGTCCTCTCTGGCATGTTGAGCAGGGTACCAAGTAGACTCTCGCACACGTTCTTCGTGATATGCATGACATCAAGGCTGTGAGGCACACGGTGGATCTTCCAGTACGGCAAGTCCCAGAAAATAGACCTCGTTTTCCATACCTTAAGCAGCGGCTATGGCGCCTTTCACTTCTTTCCCGGCTCTGGCGCCTTTTGCTTCTTTCCCGGCAGTGGGCAGTCTTTCCAATTTTTCAACAGCTCGTCTATTTCCTCGCCGCTCCTCGTACGCGGGCGTCTTCGGGGTTCGGTTTCACCATCGAACAGATCCTTGCATTTCCTCCACGGGTCATCGTCACGAAGCCACCTTCGATGTCCCATGAACACGGTTTTCGAAGACCCGGGATCTCTATCTAGCTGGCGATACGTTGTGTCATCCATGCACCTGACGCATCCAGAAAATCCGTGGACCACCTGCCCCGCGAGATATCCGTAACCGAGATAGTCGTGCACCGTCGTGAGCAGTGCGGCTCTCATAGGGAAATATTCTTTCTCTGCGGCGTCCCACCTATTGGCTGGCATTTTCCACAGCGTGTCTAGCTCCTCTTTCAGCAGCCCCAGATACAGATTGATGTCGTTCCCTGGTTGTTTCCGCCCTTCAATTAGCATACTCATGTGAATGTACTTCCTCTTCATGCACAACCAGGGGGGAAGGTTGTACATCCACACAAACACAGGCCAGGTGCTATGTGTGCTTCTCTGGCTGCCAAACGGATTGACTCCATCGGTGCTCACGCCCAGCACGATGTTCCTTGGATCCTTCCCAAATTCTGGGTGTTCGAAGTTCAACGCTTGCCACTGGCTCCCATCCTTAGGGTGACTCAGCATCTTGTCTTTTTTATTTATCTCCGGATCATTTGCGTCATCTTCTCGCTTCTTCTCCTCCCTATCCGCGTGCCAGCGCAGGAGCTTTGCTACCTTAGGGTCCGCGAAATACCGCTGCCGACGAGGAGTGATCGGAAAGTACCACACCACTTTTCGACGAGCTTTCTTCCTCTTCTTGTATCGAGTGACGCCGCACACCGGACATATGGTAGACTCCGCGTGCTCGTCCCGATAAATGATGCAATTGTTCATGCACACATGGTATTTCACGTGCGGTAAATCCAGAGGACACACGATTTTCTTTGCCTCCTCGAAACTGGTCGGGCACTTGTTCCCCTTGGGAAGACGTTCGTGCCAGAATGACATGTTCTCGTCGAAGCATGCGTCGGTCATTTTGTGTTTTACCTTCATCTCCAGAGCCATGAGCGTTACTTTCAGGCGGGTATCCTCGGGCCTGCATCCTTCATACAATGGAGTAACCGTGTCTATCTCCAGTTGATCCAGCTTGGCTTTCTCTCAGGCGGCAGCTCTTGTGTTATCCGTCTGCTTGAGAAGCAGCTCTTGAATATGAGGGTCCTGCACCCAGCCCATCGATGGTCCATCATCGTCTGCTCCGCTGGCATCTTCATCTTCATGATCATGCCCTTCGTCTGCTCCGGCATCTTCCTCATCATCATGTCCGGCATCTTCTACATGATGACTGTGTACAGCATCACCGTCGTGATCATGTCCTGGAGATTCTTCGTCTTCTCGCCCGCCCGAGCCGCGGTGGTTGTCTTGCTGCCGTTCCTCATTTCTTGCCCGGCCCCCATGGACGACTTCATAGTCATCTTCATCACCTTGCCACCGATAGCCATCCATGAAACCACGCAAGAGCAGGCGGTCCCGCACCTGCCCGGAATCCGGGTCCGCAATAAGGCTCTTCAGCTTGCATCTTCGACACGGACATCTTATCTCCGTCTCGTTCTTTTGAAGCATCTCGGCCTTCGCGGAGCTCAAAAACCTATTCACGATGCCTTCGGTCATCGTGCGGACCATGGTCGCCTGCGGGGTAGAGCAAAACGATATTTTAGAACCAAGAAAAAATTTGGCATGACTTTCCCTAAAAATAGGACCAAAAAGAATGCATAGTGCCAAAATTCTCGCCGAAACGGAAATGAATCAACATTCCAGCAAAATATTGGCAACTATCGCATTTCAAATACCGGTACCTGCAAACACAAACATATATGCAACACCACAAACATATGCAGCACCACAAACATACATAGATCTAGCTAGGCCATAAAAAGTGCATGTGCACGTTGTTGGAGGGAGAACAACATAAAGATAGCTTCCCCCTTACTTACCTATCAAAAAAAGGTAATTTAACCACTTAATTTGGATGAATCTATGGTGCAAATGAGGTGAGGAGGAGGAGGCAGCCGAGACAAGCTTGGAGGAGGAGGTGGAGAGAATGAAGTGGGGAAAGTGAGTGGGTAGGTGTGGCTGTCCAAAATATCTAGCTGGTCCCAGGTTACTAATGGCGTACCACCTACAAATGCGCCATTAGTAACCCTGGTTACTAATGGCGCACCTGCTGGTGGTGCGCCATTAGTAATTTTGCAAAAAAAATAAAAAAAATATACACTAATGGCGCACCAGGGCACAGTGTGCCATTACTAGTTTAAACTAGTAATGACGCACTATACCCTGGTGCGCCATTAGTAGTTTTGCAAAAAAAAAAATAGTAGTGGCGCACTATGTGGCTGGTGCGCCATTACTAGTTAGAACTAGTAATGGCGCACTGTGCCCTGGTCCGCCATTAGTATGTTTGGAAAAATAAAAAAAATTGTTACTAGTGGCGCACCGTGTGTCTGGTGCGCCATTAGTGTCTTTCACACTAATGGCGCACCAGCACATGGTGCGCCACTGCTATATAGTAATGGCGCACCACATGTCTGGTGCGCCATTAGTGGCCATTTCATCTATAGCCCTTTTCCTAGTAGTGTCCGGTTCTTTGTTTCGGCTACCCCATTTGACTGAGGTGAGTAGGGAGGCGTCCTCTCATGGATTATACCATGTTCCGCACAAAATAGATCAAATTCATTGGAAAAATACTCTCCACCACGATCGGACCTAAGCCGTTTAATTTTTCGATCAAGTTGGTTCTCTGCCTCGGCATTATAGTTTTTGAAGAAAGTTAAAGCCTCATATTTTGATTTCAGAAGATACACATAACAATATCTAGTGGAGTCATCAATCAACGTCATGAAGTATCTCTTTCCACCTTTTGTCAACACGCCATTCATCTCACAAAGATCAGAATGTATAAGCTCTAGTGGCGCCAAGTCTCTTGCCTGTGCAGTCTTATGGGACTTGCGAGGTTGCTTAGCTTGCACACATACTTGGCACTTAGAGCCTTTGACAGTAGAGATTTTTGGAATTAAATTCATATTGGCCAGCCGCGTCATGCAACCAAAGTTAATTGACAAAGTCGTGAATGCCAAATATCAGACTCATTATTGTGGCAAACAATATTAATAACTTTAGTGCAAATATCTGACAAAGACAGGCGGAACAAGCCTCCGCTCTCATAGCCTTTTCCAACAAATTGTCCATACTTAGAAATTACAACTTTATTGGATTCGAAAACCAACTTAAAACCATCTCGACATAAACGGGAACCGCTAACGAGATTTTTATTGATGGACGACACATGATGAACGTTCTTCAGACGCACAGTCTTCCCTGAAGTAAACTTCAGATCGACCGTACCAACACCTCAAACGATGGCATGTGACCCGTTCCCCATCAGCACGGGAGAAGTCCCTGTTGCCTGGTAAGAAGAAAACATGGAGGCGTCAGCACAAACATGTACGTTGGCACCGGTGTCAATTAACCAATCAGGGGATTGAAATACTGAAAGGATGGTAGGAAAAATACCGTACCCTGATTCCTTCATATCAGTATCACCGATGACAACATTAGCGGACTTGCCGCTCTTCTCATGTTCGCGCTCCTCAAAGCGGTTAGGACACTTCGGAGCCTAGTGATTAGGATCACCGTAGACATGGCAAAGTCCCTTCCCCTTCTTATGAGAATTCTTCTTGAAGTTGGTAGAATGTGATGGCTTGTTCTTTGTATCAAACTTGGCTTTGCCCTGAGTTTTGTTCTTGTTGTTTTTGAACTTGTTGGGCTGGAAGTTCTTCTTCTGTACCATGTGGGCACTAGAACCTCCCTCAGCAACTCGAGCACGTATGTCCTTTGCTCTCGCCTTCTCAACATCAAGAGTACCAATGAGATCCGCAACGGAAAACTCCTGTCTCTTGTGTTTCAGAGAAGTAGCAAAATTGTTCCACAAAGGTGGAAGCTTGGTAATGATGCCTCCGGCAACAAATTTGTCCGGCAACACACACTTGAAGTACTCAAGTTCTTTTGCGAGCGACTGTATCTCATCAGCCTGCTGTACAACAGGGCGCTCATCAGTCATCTTGTAGTCATAGAATTGCTCCATGACGTACAACTCGCTGCCGGCGTCCGAGGCACCAAACTTGGCCTCGAGCGCAGCCCACATGTCCTTGCCGTCGTCAAACTACATATGCGAATCCACAATGGAGTCATCAAGAACACTCAGAAGAGCGCCTTTAAAGAGAGTATCGATCTTCTCAAAAGCTTCTAGCTGTGCTGGATTAAGATCGCCCTCAGGCTTGCCCTTGGTGGCGTCATAGTAGCCCATGGTCTGAAACCAGTAGACTGCTCTCGTGTGCCACCTCTTATATTGCGCCCCCTTAAAGGCAGGCGGCTTCAGATGCGCAGCAAAACCACTCGGAGTAAATTGCATATTATCAGGTTTTTGGATTGTTGGAAATATGAGCAAATTACTACGAGATTTAATCCGAATAAATAGAAGATAAATCATGACTACAGCAGCAGAGATTAAACTAATCATGTGAACTAGCATAGCAGATGAACATATCACATCTAGGGCACATACTAGAAACATGAATTCTACCACGATCTCGAACAGGAAGGATAGAATCACATACGATGCAGCAGCACCGCCAGCGTTGACGTTGTCGCCCATATCGTCGAGGATGAGGTTGCCGAGGTCGGGGAAGAAGTCGTCGTTCGCGAAGTCGTCGCTGCCAGCAGTCGTGAGAGTGCGCTCCCCAAAAACCTGATCGCCCCTCTCCCGTACAGGATCACGAGAGGCGGGGTTCCGGAGGCCTGCTGTCCCTTCTGCCGGTGCACGCCGAAAGGAGGGATGGAGAAGACTTGCTTGGCGGCGCAACGACCTAGAATGGTGGTGAGAAACCATACGAAGCGGCGACGGCTAGGGTAGACGTCTGCCTGACAATATAGTGCGGGCCGGGCAGGTCGTGGGAGTAAACCCCACGTCCGAGTCGTCACGATCCAAAAGAATCGGAAACGGTTCAGTAATTAACGCGTCCGTTAATTATTACTTAATGACTCATTAATTTTTCCCGAGCAGCAAAAATATAGACAACGTGCATAGCTCTGTCCTTGGCTCGGCTCAATCCCGCAACCCGCGGCGCGTCATGACGAGGCGTGGCGTGGCGAGGCGAGCGAGGAGGAGGAGCGCGCGTGTATGTCTCCTCTTGTCATGCTCATACAAGTGGTAGAAGAGCTCACCTTATAAAGAGGTGCAACTCTCTCCCAACTTATGAGGTGGGACTAAACTTTAGCCTCACTCACTCCACTCACATGTGTGCATGAATGGGCCAAGAGAATTTCAGAATTTTAGTTGGCCTTTGGGCCAAAGGCCTACTAGCAAAATTCCAACAGATGGTGCGGTCCGCGATCGGATGGTGCGTGAGGGACGTGCTTACTCTCCCTGGTTCGAGGTCTCGCTCCGGCCATGGATTCGGCACGCGCATGCCACCGCGGCCCCTCTCTCCTATCTTGTCCCGGTCTCCCTGCGGGGTGTGCCGGCACATGCTTGGTGTTAGCGGACGGCGAGCGTGATCTTGTGTGGCCTCGGCTACATCGTCGGAGTAGATGATAGTACTGTGCGCCGGCTGGACATGGCGGATTTTCGCGTCTGGCTGTGCACGGACCGGCCTCGGCATATCCCGCATCGCCGTCTGCTCTTCATTGACGAGCCAAGGCATACTCTATGGGAGGAGGCAGATGGGCAGGGGCGTCAGTTGGCTGGCGGGCGAGCACACTCTGGTACCCCATCGATATCTCGGTCCTGGCGGACCCTGCCCTGGTGGATGATGGAGCTGCTGGAGGGCAGCAACCGCCGCCTCCGCCGTCTCCGCCCTGGTCCCCCTCTTGAGATGATGATCATGCACCTCGGCCTACAGGGGAGGGCACGGAGGAACGACGGTCCAACCCATGGTGGCCACGGTGGAAGCTCGCCCGACACGGTTGGGTTGTGCACGGCGGCAGTGCCGCCAGCCAGTCACCGGAGGATTCAAACAGCTTTGGATCCGGTCCGGGAGGCGGTCAATAGCAGTCGTGTGGCTGCCGTCACTAGCCCACTTTCGGGTACGGGACCGGGCCCGGGATAACACTGGCATGTTGGTGTAGCCAATCGCGGGCATGCGTGTGCTGCAGTGTGCAACGGGTGGTCAGGATACTCCTACGGGCCCTGTCGTGGAGTTGACACGGTAGATGTCTTAGCGGAAGGACTTAGCCGTGGAGCCATTGCAACTAGGTTATCTTAAAGGGGTTAATCGGGACAAAGGACACAGAGAGTTTTTATACTGGTTCGGCCCCTTGCGGTGAAGGTAAAGGCCTAATCCAGTTTGGGGTTGTATTGCTTGGGTTTCGATTACCAGAGAGCGAATACGCTTGACCTAGTTCTCGATCTCTTGTTTCTTGCCCTTAACTCGCCTCCGGGTCACCCCTTTATATACACAGGTTGATACCCGGCGGCTTACAGAGTCCCGGCCGGCTCATACACAACGTGTCCGGCTCGATGACTAACTAAGCTTGCCTTACAATACAAGTCATACATACGCCGGTTCATGCTCTTGGGCCTTAAGTCGCCTCTGAGTCTTGGGCCACCAGTGGGCTTGTATGAGCCGCCATGTTTATTGATAAGTTGCCAGTGGTATGATCCGGCCCCTCCTGGGCGGTTCATACCCAGTAGTTATATCCCGAACATTAGGCCCCAGGTTGATTTGAACTTGTTCATATCAATCTTCAATACCTGACTTGTCACAATCTTGCATTGCTATAAACCTTGTTGTAACCCGCCATGACGTCAGCTCACAGAATCTTCTTAAACCGCCATGACATCATTTCGCATTAATTTTGCATGAGGCCCAGTACATCTTAATTGATCCCTATCTTAATGAACATCCCGAAAATCGAGGCGTCCATATAGCCATATGATGATTTCAGCCTCCTCGATTCCCGCGCATGCCTTGTATTCACTCTCTTATAAATAGGGATGGGGGTCTTTATAATTCCCCCTGCCTCCTAGCCTTCGTTTTCCTCTCGCGTCTCCTCTGTCGCCCGAGCTCCGCCGCCGCGACCTCCGACCGTTGCACCAACTCAGGCCGCTGCATCGACCTGATCAGACCAGAGAACTCCGGCGCGCCACCACTGTTCCTCATCACCTGTAAGTGCACCTCTCCTTTTATCTCAGATTTGCATTAGGGTTTGGGCAGTTCATCGGTGTTCTTGCCGTTCTTCGCTATTTCCTTCAACTCAAATAGCTTTTAATCTGGATTGGTCATAAACCTTGTGCGGAAGTAGTTTTAGCATTCATTTTTATCATCAGAATAGCATCTCCCCATAGAAGATCTCATCGGAGTATCCAAAATTTTCTACTGCTGCCACCTTAGGTTTAGAATTTTACTGCTTTTTCTCAACTGTGGTAGATCCAAAATTATTGCTTCAGCTTGCAAAATCTGTTTGTCCAACACTTCAAAAAATTTCCACTGATAGATTTGAAGTACCATAACTGCCATGCCGGCTTATACCGTAAACCGTGATCCACCATATGACACTAGGCCTTGTTTAAACCACCACCATATGCTTCATAACTTGCATGATCCGGCAATACTTCTCCGGTTTAACCATGCTCGCTTATAATTTGGTTCCGCATAATATACTTGCCTTTTAAACTCTGTCCTGCTTAATAGCAGAATCCTTAATCCGGTAGGTACCATTAGTCCCCTTTTAAGCCGCCGTTATGAATATCTGCGTACTTAAATGTTCATTCTCCGGCATAATCTGTTAGCCTGTTTATAGCATTTTACCTTTGAATCAATGGTCCGGCTTAATAGCATGATCTTAAGCCGGTAATATTTCTTTCTTTTAGGCCCTTTTCCTCAAAAAATGGTCCCTGTCTTTCTTTCTCATTGAATGAACCACTGCCTGGGACGCCCCTATGAAGACTGTCACCGCCTGCAACTGGGTCGTTTCCCGGGTCACCGAGGAAGACTTGAACGAATATGTTCAGACTGGCGTCCTAACCAAAAAAGATTTCATCCTTTGGAGGGTTCCAGGCAATGAAACTCGTCCTGAGCCCAAGGACGGTGAAATAATTGTCTTCACTGATCACATAAACCAGAGCTTCAGCCCTCCCGGCTCAAAATTCTTCCGCGATGTGCTGCATTTTTTCAAGCTCCATCCACAAGATATCAGACCAAACCCCGTTTCAAATATCTGCAAGTTCCAAGTTTTTTGCGAGGTGTACCTTCAAGAGGAGCCCACCGTAGAACTATTCAGGGAGTTCTATTACTCAAACCGGCAGAACGAGTTCAAAGACGGGCCTAGCCTATGTAACGCCCATGATGCGGCTATATCTCCCACGTGTCGAGGCACGACTTAGAGGCATAACCGCATTGTAGGTATTGTCGCAAAAAGGGTGATCTTCACACAATCCCATGTAATGAACAAGAATGGGATAAAGAGAGTTGGCTTACAATCGCCACTTCACACAATACATAAATTAATTCATACAACATCCAAAATCCACACATAGACCGACTACGGTCAAATCCAAATGAAAAGAAGATAACCCCAAATGCTAGATCCCCGATCGTCCCAACTGGGCTCCACTACTGATCATCATGAAACGAAACATAGGAACGACCAAGTTCCTCGTCGAACTCCCACTTGAGCTCGGTTGCGTCACCTGCATTGGTATCGTTGGCACCTGCAACTGTTTTGGTAGAATCTGTGAGTCACGAGGACTCAGCAATCTCACACCCGCGAGATCAAGACTATTTAAGCTTATAGGAAGGATGTGGTAATGAGGTGGAGCTGCAGCAAGCACTAAGCATATATGGTGGCTAACATACGCAAATAAGAGCGAGAAGAGGAGCAACGCAACGGTCGCGAAACTAGAAATGATCAAGAAGTGATCCTGAAACTGCTTACGTTCATACATAACCCAAACCGTGTTCACTTCCCGGACTCCGCCGAAAAGAGACCATCACGGCCACACACGCGGTTGATGTATTTTTAATTAAGTCAAGTGTCAAGTTCTCTAAAACCGGACATTAACAAATTCCCATCTGCCTCATAATCGCGGGCAGGACTTTCGAAAGATAATACCCTGCAGGGGTGTCCCAACTTAGCCCATTATAAGCTCTCACGGTCAACGAAGGATATTCCTTCTCCCGGGAAGACCCGATCAGTCTCGGAATCCCGGTTTACAAGACATTTCGACAATGGTAAAACAAGACCAGCAAGACCACCCGACTATGCCGACAAATCCCGATAGGAGCTGCACATATCTCGTTCTCAGGGCACAACGGATAAGCGAAGCGTACAGGTACCAACGTAACCCAAGTTGTCAAGGGACGGTCCCGCACGGTGCTCTAGTTTGGACCAACACTCACAGGAGCACTGGCCCGGGGGGTTAAAATAAAGATGACCCTCGGGCTCACGAAAACCCAAGGGAAAAAGGCTTAGGTAGGCACATGTAAAACCAAGGTTGTGCCTTGCTGGAGGAGTTTTATTCAAAGCGAACTGTCAAGGGGGTCCCATAAATCACCCAACCGCGCAAGGAACGCAAAATCAAGGAACACAACACCGGTATGACGGAAACTAGGGCGGCAAGAGTGGAACAAAACACCAGGCATAAGGCCGAGCCTTCCACCCTTTACCAAATATATAGATGCATTAATTAAATAAGAGATATTGTGATATGTCAAAATATCCATGTTCCAACATGGAACCAACTTCAACTTCACCTGCAACTAGCAACGCTATAAGAAGGGCTGAGCAAAAGCGGTAACTTAGCCAAACAACGGTTTGCTAGGAAAGGATGGTTAGAGGCTTGACATGGCAACATGGGAGGCATGATATAGCAAGTGGTAGGTAGCGCAACATAGCAATAGAGCGAACAACTAGCAAGCAAAGATAGAAGTGATTTCGAGGGTATGGTCATCTTGCCTGCAAGGTTCTCAGAGTTGTCGAAACCTTGATCCTCGTAAGCGTTCTCAACAGGTTCCTCATAAGCATTCTCGTCTCCCTGCTCTACCCAAAGCAAGAACACAAGCAAAGGACCAACAATCAATCACGGGAAATGCACAAGCAACATGATGCAATACATGGCATGATATGCGAGATGTGATATGCAATGCACATGCGTGCTCCAGAAGGAAAAAGCTGAACAAGGCATCAACTTGGCAAACCAAGTATGCCGCTGGAAAGATGAGATGATTTTGGTTGAAATCGATATAAAGATCACCGGAATCGGATGCACGGTTTGCAAATGACAAGCAAAACAAGGATGACACAATTATGCGATTAACAGCATGATGCCACTTAGTATGCAACACGAAGCTAAGCTACTGCACTCGAACATAATAAAAAATAATATGACAGTGATGTACTGAAGATGCTTGACAAAAGATGAACACTGAGCTATGGATAGATCACAAAATAACAGGTTCAAACAAGCGTGGCAAAAGTGCAAAAGATATCAGCTTCACAGACTTGGTGAAAATACTGAACATGGCATAAACAGCATCAGGAAGCCATGTTTAGAGCAAGCAAACAGCATGCTAATGGAACTTATCATAGAAAAACAAGGCATGTCATGAATCTAATAAATGCATAGAACAAAAGTCCCTTAATGACCATGAGCCAAACAGGATCAGAAGAGATGATGGCACCCATGTAAACATAGCAAGTTTCGTTAACAGATTTCAGACTTAGCAGAAAACAGAGCATGGCATTAACAGAATTATGAAGGCATCTTTATGAGCTCGATTCGCTCATCACAAAGCATTGCATGACAAAAAAATCATACCAACAGCAAGAAGACATGTTCATGAAGCTATCCATGGCAAGAGTAAGTTCATAGCATGTATGGATCACTAACAACATCCATGGCAAAATTGAATAGCAGGTTAACATTCTGCCAGGAACATTTTATAGCAAAACTATAGCAAGATTGAGACATGCTAGGTTACTCCATAATTTCAAACAGAGGCATGGATGGATAGAGCACAACTATATGTCCAAAACATCCTTACTGAACATACTCAAAAGAAGCATGGATCTCACTGTAGCCACATGGATACGTGGCATCAAAATAACAGCAGGAAAAGACTTGGCAAAATCCCAAGTCCTGAAAACAGAAACATCACGAAGCCTAGTTTGCATGCTTGTCCTAGTCACCACATAGATCACAAAAATACATGGCATACACACCTGTAAAGCTGGCATGGCATAGATCAAAACACATGTAGAGCTCATGCCCAAAAGATGCACACATCAAATGCAGCAAAAATGACAAAACATCATAATTTGATAAGTAACAGCAGTAAACAACATATAACACTCTTGCATCAGAGATTTGGGCATCAAGATGGACTCAAACAATCATGTCACAATAGAACAAAATGAGGAGAACATTATGAGAAACATTTTGATATATCATGCACACAAAGCAGAGCAGTATGCAAAGAGATATGATGTGATGAACAGGGCAACATAATGTGAGAATTTCGGGACTTAGAAGAAAAACGAGGGAGGAAAGTCAACCTCAGATCTAGGGTTTGCTCTTGGCACGGAAAACGAGGATCGCTGCGGATCTCGGCGGAGGACGTCGCGGTGGCCGGAGTTCGTCGCCGGAGCTAGAGAGATGGAGACGGCAGCCGGAGTGGACGGGGAAGCGGGGCGCGGTCGCCGGTGCGGGGCGGCGAGGTCCAACGTGGAGGCGCGGTCACCGGTGGAGGCGGACGGGCCCGCGGCGACCGGCGGAGGCCTGGGCG
>NC_057799.1:331011651-331017332 GCF_018294505.1 Triticum aestivum
CCTCGGGCCCGGGCGTGCCAGCGGCGGACGGGCGGCAGGTTGCCACGTGTCACCCCGGATTCGTCGGGTGACGGCGCGGACACGTCCGTCGGTGGCGGGAAGGTGTCCGGCGGCGCGAGGGAGCGGGGCTAGGGTTTTGGACCCGGATTTGGAGGAGGGGTGCACATATTTATAGCTAGAGGGAGCTAGGAGACTCCAAATGGGGTGTAGTTTTCGCCCACACGATCGTGATCGAACGGCGGAGAGCATGGAGGGGGCTTAGATGAGTTATTGGGCTGTTTTGGAGGGGTGTTGGGCTGCAACACACAAGAGGCCTTCGCGGTTACCCGGTTAACCGTTGGAGCATCAAACGACCTCCAAATGGAACGAAACTTGACAGGTGGTCTACCGGTGGTGTACCAAGGCCACTTGGCAAACCTCGGTCCATTCGGAGAACGTTTAACACCCACTCACGAAAAGAGACAAGAGGGGTGCGCCGATGCATGTGGGAGTGTCGGATTGCAAAACGGACAACGGGGAAAACGCTCGGATGCAAGAGACGAACACGTATGCAAATGAGATGCACATGATGACATGATATGGAATGCATGACATGAACAAAATGCAAAACAAAAGACAAAAACCCAACCACGGAGGGAATATCATAACACATAGCCGAAAATGGCAAGAGTTGGAGTTACAAATATGGAAAGTCACATCCGGGGTGTTACAACACTAAACCACTACGAGAGGATCTCGTCCCGAGATCTAGGACTGAAAGAACTCCGGATATTCGGAATGGAGGTGGTCCTCGCGTTCCCAGGTGGCTTCTCGGTCGGAATGGTGTGACCACTTCACTTTCAGGAATTTGATTGACTTGTTGCGAGTCTTGCGCTCAGTTTCTTCAAGAATAGCAACGGGGTGCTCATGATAAGGCAGATCTTCTTGGAGGTCAATCTCTTCGAAGTTGATGGTGCGCTCAGGAGTGTTGAAGCACTTGCGGAGCTGTGACACATGGAACACATCGTGCACGTTCGCGAAGTTGGAGGGAAGCTCAAGTTGATAGGCGAGGTCGCCTCTTTTGCCAATGATCTTGAAGGGACCCACGTATCTAGGGGCAAGCTTCCCTTTGATACCGAAGCGACGAGTGCCTTTCATTGGAGAGACGCGGAGGTAGACATGGTCTCCGATTTCGAAAGCCAAGTCACGGTGCTTGCTATCATAGTAACTCTTTTGACGCGATTGCGCGGCTTTGAGATTTTCACGGACGACTTTACACATTTCTTCAGCCTCTATGATTAAGTCGTTGCCAAGCAGTTGGCGTTCACCAATCTCTGACCAATTGAGAGGAGTACGACACTTTCTGCCATAGAGAATTTCGAATGGGGCCTTGCCCAAACTCGCTTGGAAGTTGTTGTTGTAGGAGAACTCGGCATATGGGAGGCAATCTTCCCACTTCATGCCAAAGGAAATGACACAAGCACTGAGCATATCTTCAAGGATTTGATTGACTCGCTCGACTTGGCCACTAGTTTGAGGATGGAAAGCTGTGCTGAAGCGAATGTTGGTGCCCATGGCCTTCTGAAAGGAGTCCCAGAACTTAGAAGTGAAGATGCTTCCACGATCTGAAGATATCAATTGTGGAATGCCATGCAAGGAGACAATCCTGGAGAGGGTGACATCCGTTAGCATCTTGATAGACAGATAGACACGTTGAATCAACGGATAGAAATTGCAACATATAGTCTTCACAATAAACATTCGAACGAGGATGAACTAATGAATTCCATAGTAAATCATCACACTTCCATAAGTTGAGAAGCCACTTAGAAAAAAAAGTATGGAATCAACATTTGACTTCGAAGCAACTCGAATACCACAACTCAAAACAAAACAAAGGATTGGCTTGCAGAATAAGCCGGAACAAACATATGATAGAGATTTCGTTCGAAGTTTTCATGGTGGGGCCCACACAGGCTCGATCGTATAGCACCATCATGTACAAGGCAGTGCACATGACATACGAAACGTCCCCGAGTCGCCATAGCCAAGGACTCTTTAAGACACTACGAGACCACTGTAAAACCAACCGTGGAAAGGCGGACCACTAGACGTCGAACCCGAATCTCATATCATGCATCTGTCGGAAAGATATCCTAGGAGCTACTTGAATTCCCACTTATAAACTCCCGAAACTTTCTGGTTATGCAATCAGGTGCTGGGGATATAGGGGACACAATATATCTCACCCCAAACTAACAATACCTAGATCCAACTGTATCCATCCTTCAAGACATAACCAAGAAACCTTCGGAAATCATTTACCTCAACCTTCGAAAAGCATCCGTTATACGATTTATGGCAATACTCCCGAACTCCCGCCCCAGTACTGGGTGGCGTCGAGGTGATCTCACCAACAACTGCATAAAAGAGATTTTCGATGTCGGCGAAACTTAGGTATTCCAGAACTGCAACGATAAAATTGTGACGACAACATCTCGGAGCTCAACTCCCCGGGACACTGCCACAACCCCTAAATGTCGGGAGGCACCAAGAACAATGTTCTTGTCACAAAACCATTGGAACGATTCCAAGATACCCGCGTGATCCTAAATTTTTTTAGTGAAATTTGAGGAGAGGAGAGTCAAAACTTCTACGTCAGGGGGCCTCGCCAGAGCGACGAAGGGACTGAGGAGTAAAAAGAATCCTACTCTCCGATATATATAATCCTAAGACTCAAAATGTTATTTTTTAACAACGCCAGTGATTCGATCAAGCAGGGGGCTCCTAAGTCGGGGATGGCTCTGATTACCAACTTGTAACGCCCACGATGCGACTATATCTCCCACGTGTCGAGGCACGACTTAGAGGCATAACCGCATTGTAGGTATTGTCACAAGAAGGGTCATCTTCACACAATCCCATGTAATGAACAAGAATGGGATAAAGAGAGTTGGCTTACAATCGCCACTTCACACAATACATAAATTAGTTCATACAACATCCAAAATCCACACATAGACCGACTACGGTCAAATCCAAATGAAAAGAAGATAACCCCAAATGCTAGATCCCCGATCGTCCCAACTGGGCTCCACTACTGATCATCAGGAAACGAAACATAGTAACGACCAAGTTCCTCGTCGAACTCCCACTTGAGCTCGGTTGCGTCACCTACACTGGTATCGTCGGCACCTGCAACTATTTTGGTAGAATCTGTGCTTCACGAGGACTCAGCAATCTCACACCCGCGAGATCAAGACTATTTAAGCTTATAGGAAGGATGTGGTAATGAGGTGGAGCTGCAACAAGCACTAAGCATATATGGTGGCTAACATACGCAAATAAGAGCGAGAAGAGGAGCAACGCAACGGTCGCGAAGCTAGAAATGATCAAGAAGTGATCCTGAAACTGCTTACGTTCATACATAACCCAAACCGTGTTCACTTCCCGGACTCCGCCGAAAAGAGACCATCAGGGCTACACACACGGTTGATGTATTTTAATTAAGTCAAGTGTCAAGTTCTCTACAACCGGACATTAACAAATTCCCATCTACCTCATAACCGCGGGCACGGCTTTCGAAAGATAATACCCTGCAGGGGTGTCAAGACTTAGCCCATTATAAGCTCTCACGGTCAACGAAGGATATTCCTTCTCCCGGGAAGACCCGATCAGTCTCGTTCTCAGGGCACACCGGATAAGCGAAGCGTACAGGTACCAACGTAACCTAAGTTGTCAAGGGACGGTCCCGCACGGTGCTCTAGTTTGGACCAACACTCAGAGGAACACTGGCCCGGGGGGGTTAAAATAAAGATGACCCTCGGGCTCGCGAAAACCCAAGGGAAAAAGGCTTAGGTAGGCAAATGTAAAACCAAGGTTGGGCCTTGCTGGAGGAGTTTTATTCAAAGCGAACTGTCAAGGGGGTCCCATAAATCACCCAACCGCGCAAGGAACGCAAAATCAAGGAACATAACACCGGTATGACGGAAACTAGGGCGGCAAGAGTGGAACAAAACACCAGGCATAAGGCCGAGCCTTCCACCCTTTACCAAATATATATATGCATTAATTAAATAAGAGATATTGTGATATGCCAAAATATCCATGTTCCAACATGGAACCAACTTCAACTTCACCTGCAATTAGCAACGCTATAAGAAGGGCTGAGCAAAAGTGGTAACTTAGCCAAACAACGGTTTGCTAGGAAAGGATGGTTAGAGGCTTGACATGGCAACATGGGAGGCATGATATAGCAAGTGGTAGGTAGCGCAACATAGCAATAGAGCGAACAACTAGCAAGCAAAGATAGAAGTGATTTCGAGGGTATGGTCATCTTGCCTGCAAGGTTCTCAGAGTTGTCGAAACCTTGATCCTCGTAAGCGTTCTCAACAGGTTCCTCATAAGCATTCTCGTCTCCCTGCTCTACCCAAAGCAAGAACACAAGCAAAGGACCAACAATCAATCACGGGAAATGCACAAGCAACATGATGCAATACATGGCATGATATGCGAGATGTGATATGCAATGCACATGCGTGCTCCAGAAGGAAAAAGCTGAACAAGGCATCAACTTGGCAAACCAAGTATGCCGCTGGAAAGATGAGATGATTTTGGTTGAAATCGATATAAAGATCACCGGAATCGGATGCACGGTTTGCAAATGACAAGCAAAACAAGGATGACACAATTCTGCGATTAACAGCATGATGCCACTGAGTATGCAAGACGAAGCTAAGCTACTGCACTCGAACATAATAAAAAAGAATATGACAGTGATGTACTGAAGATGCTTGACAAAAGATGAACACTGAGCTATGGATAGATCACAAAATAACAGGTTCAAACAAGCGTGGCAAAAGTGCAAAAGATATCAGCTTCACAGACTTGGTGAAAATACTGAACATGGCATAAACAGCATCAGGAAGCCATGTTTAGAGCAAGCAAACAGCATGCTAATGGAACTTATCATAGAAAAACAAGGCATGTCATGAATCTAATAAATGCATAGAACAAAAGTCCCTTAATGACCATGAGCCAAACAGGATCAGAAGAGATGATGGCACCCATGTAAACATAGCAAGTTTCGTTAACAGATTTCAGACTTAGCAGAAAACAGAGCATGGCATTAACAGAATTATGAAGGCATCTTTATGAGCTCGATTCGCTCATCACAAAGCATTGCATGACAAAAAAATCATACCAACAGCAAGAAGACATGTTCATGAAGCTATCCATGGCAAGAGTAAGTTCATAGCATGTATGGATCACTAACAACATCCATGGCAAAATTGAATAGCAGGTTAACATTCTGCCAGGAACATTTTATAGCAAAACTATAGCAAGATTGAGACATGCTAGGTTACTCCATAATTTCAAACAGAGGCATGGATGGATAGAGCACAACTATATGTCCAAAACATCCTTACTGAACATACTCAAAAGAAGCATGGATCTCACTGTAGCCACATGGATACGTGGCATCAAAATAACAGCAGGAAAAGACTTGGCAAAATCCCAAGTCCTGAAAACAGAAACATCACGAAGCCTAGTTTGCATGCTTGTCCTAGTCACCACATAGATCACAAAAATACATGGCATACACACCTGTAAAGCTGGCATGGCATAGATCAAAACACATGTAGAGCTCATGCCCAAAAGATGCACACATCAAATGCAGCAAAAATGACAAAACATCATAA
>NC_057799.1:331017660-331072976 GCF_018294505.1 Triticum aestivum
CGGGGGCCGGCCTCGGGCCCGGGCGGGCCGGCGGCGGACGGGCGGCGCGGTGCCACGTGTCGCCCCCGGATTCGTCGGGTGACGGCGCGGACACGTCCGTCGGTGGCGGGAAGGTGTCCGGCGGCGCGAGGGAGTGGGGCTAGGGTTTTGGACCCGGATTTGGAGGAGGGGTGCACATATTTATAGCTAGAGGGAGCTAGGAGACTCCAAATGGGGTGTAGTTTTCGCCCACACAATCATGATCGAACGACGGAGAGCATGGAGGGGGCTTAGATGGGTTATTGGGCTGTTTTGGAGGGGTGTTGGGCTGCAACACACAAGAGGCCTTTGCGGTTACCCGGTTAACCGTTGGAGCATCAAACGACCTCCAAATGGAACGAAACTTGACAGGTGGTCTACCGGTGGTGTACCAAGGCCACTTGGCAAACCTTGGTCCATTCCGAGAATGTTTAACACCCGCTCACGAAAAGAGACAAGAGGGGTGTGCCGGTGCATGTGGGAGTGTCGGATTGCAAAATGGACAACGGGGAAAACGCTCGGATGCAAGAGACGAACACGTATGCAAATGAGATGCACATGATGACATGATATGCAATGCATGACATGAACAAAATGCAAAAGAAAAGACAAAAACCCAACCACGGAGGGAATATCATAACACATAGCCGAAAATGGCAAGAGTTGGAGTTACAAATATGGAAAGTCACATCCGGGCTGTTACAGCCTAGAGCTAGGCGGCATTTCTATACAGCGCCGGAAAGAAGCCACCTTCCCAGCTGCCACTCTTCCCAGTCACCCCAAAGACTGGAACCAAACTTGGTTTTACTGCTGTCGTGGAATTGTCACGGCAGATGTCCTCGAGCTAGGACTTAGTCGTGGAGCCATCGCAACTAGGAAGCTTGAAGGGGTTATGCGGGACAAGGAACACGAGGGTTTATACTGGTTTGGCCCCTTACGGTGAAGGTAAAAGCCTACGTCCAGTTTGAGGTGATATTGATTAGGGTTCCGATCGCCAGGGAGCTAAACAGCTATGCCCGGCTCTCGATGATATTGTTGTCGCCCTTAAACCGCTGCCGGGTCGTCCCTTTATATAGGGAGGCTGACGCCCAGCAGCCCTTAGAGTCCCGGCCGGCTCATAAGAGTGTCCGGCTCGGACTCTAAACTATACTTGCCTTACACTACAAGTTCTACTATAATAATGATTGTAACTACGGGCCTTAAACCATATCCGGGTCTCAGCCCATCTCTGGCCCATCGTCTTGAAACTTGGCTCCGGGCTTCTGGCAACGACCGTACGAGTAACCCGGCCCCTCCTGGCGGGTGACTCTAAGGTCTATATCCTCAACATTAGGCCCCCGATTGATTTGAGCCGGCTCATGTCAATCTTCAATTCTTCTGACAGAAAAGTCTCCGGCTTACCATTCATGTGAAGGCCATAACCCGGAGTGACGTCATCCTCTGGACTCCGGATAATCCGCCATGACGTCATCCTCCATTAAGTCCGTTTTCTACTCCGCCAGATCCGCAACGGATCTTTGCTTTTACTGTCATTCCGAAAATCGAGGCGTCGTGGGGGGGAGATAACCACGCCGTGGTCTCCTTGAATCTCGCGCCCACTTATGACCTTGCCTTATAAATAGGCCGGCCCAACGGGTTCTTCTCACGCTCTCTTCTTCCTCCTCGCGCCGTCGCTCCTCTGCCCGAGCTCTGCCACTGCCGCCGCCGTCGCGCCCCTGGTCTTCATCAACTTTGCCGCTGCATCACCCTGACTCGGACCAGATAAACGGCGGCGACTTCCGCTCTTCTCCAACTCCGGTGAGTCTCCTTTGCCCTGTCAGATAGATCTACCGTAGGGTTCGTGTGTGTTCTTCGCGTTCATCGCCATTGCCACAAGCCTCGGTAGTTCTCGTAGTCACTGCACTTGGTTGATCTTTAGCCTTGCATAGAACTAGTGCGGTAGTTGTTTAGGCCTCATTTCAAGTGCCAGTAGATCTCCTTCCACTGTATAGATGCTTCGTTCGAGCTCAAGAACATCCGCTCGTCTGTTTCTAGGTCTAGAAAATTTTCATTTCACCCGACCATTTTGATCCAAAAAAGTTACTGCCATATATGAAACCTGTTTTACCACACTTAGTAAAAACTGCAACCATTGAATCTTGGCGGCTTACGATCCCGGGTTAAAGAACCCACGCGTTGTAGAATCCTCCGGTTTAAAGAGAACCATGCTTTGTAGAATCCTCCGGCTTAACTGTGGTAAAGCCGTAAATAATCAACTTATCCTGAATGCCCCTGCGGCTTAAATAACCCACTGTACCTGAATATATATCATTAGTCCCCTTCATAAGCCGCCATCCTAGTTTGAACTGTAGATCTCCGGCTTATAATTAACCCGGACATTTTTCCCTTTTGTCATAGACCACCAACTTTCACCATGCCTCCCAAGGCTCCCATCACTTGCAACTGGATGAGGTCCAACGTCACCAACGAGACCCTGGCCAGTTTTGTTAAGTCCGGATATTTGCCTAAAAAGGAAATCATGTCCTACCGTGCCCCTGACCCGTCGGAAGAGAGACCACAGCCAAGGGACGGGGAGGTAGTGATCTTCGCAGATCATATGAGCCGGGGCTTCGCACCGCCCGGCTCAAAGTTTTTCAGGGACGTGCTCAACTTCTTTGACCTGCGGCCTCAAGATATAGGACCCAACTCCGTATCCAACATCTGCAATTTCCAAGTCTTTTGCGAAGTGTACCTTGGAGAAGAGCCGAGTCTGCTGCTCTTCAGAGAGATGTTTTACTTAAACCGCCAAAATGAGTGCGCCAACGGGCCAAGTCTGGAGTTAGGTGGCATCTCCATCCAGCGGCGTAGGGACTGTCTTTTCCCTTATGCAGAGCTGTCGAGCCACCCCAAGGACTGGAATATGACTTGGTTCTACTGCCAAGATACGTCCCCGGCTGACGAGAACCCGCTGCCCGGCTTTCGCCCAACACGTCTAGAGCCGACTCACCCGCTGTCGGACAAGCTGACTGCAGCGGAGCGCCAGCCTCTGCTTCCGACTATCAATAAAATCAAGGCCCTGCTAGGCAACGGTCTGAACGGCATTGACCTGGTCCGGGTCTGGATCTCATGGCGGGTGATCCCATTGAGCCGCCGCCCCGGCTTAATGTGTGAGTACACCGGGCGAAAGGATGACCCTCAGAGGCACAGTCGCAATGATCTTCCAGAAGACGTTGCTGAGGAAGAGACCAAGGCTCTGTTAAACGAGAGTCTGGCAGACTGTGGAAGGACCGGGTTAGCCCCCTTCTGCAAGACCAACCCAGCCCCAGCGGTAAGCCGCTGACTTTAACCTTTCAACTTCTTCTGCATATAACCTTGATCTGAACCGTTTTAAGAAGTCATTACTATATTTCTCAGGCTGATGATAAGTTCTGGCGGGTCAAATATGACCATGAGGCGGCCAAGAAGGCCAGGAAGGCGAAGAAAGCCGCCAAGAAAACCGCCCCTCGTAAAAAAGGAAGCAGACCTACTGCTTTGGAGCTGATGCAACTAAGCGACAGCTCCGAGTCAGAGGTAACCCCTAAGCCTTTAAATTCTTGCTGTACTTGTTGTTTGTTGCTGTCCGCCTTATCAACACTTGCTCATTGACAGGATGACACCGGCGCCAGTAACCCGGTGGTTGAAGAGGTAATGTCACTTTCCTCCGACTCGGAGCCCTTGCCACAGCTGAAAGTCCGAAGGGTAACCCGGAAAGTAAGATTTTCACATCCTTTAGCTCATCAAGACCCTCAATTTCTTTTGAAGCGACAGGTTCACGAAAGCCGGCATCACACCCGGACCAACAAGGACACCGATCTCTCCGCCGGGTTACCCGACGCAACAAGGAAGCGTCACACTGAGGTTTTTTCTCACTTGTACCCTTTTCATCCGTTGGCGGGTGTTATCCGTCAGCCACTCAACTCTTCTGACTCCAATTATCAGGAGACCTCCCCCTCTTCGGGTGACTCCATGCAGTCAAATCTGCCGGCCTTCAAGACTGCGCCCGGGTAACAACAATCTTCTTACATTATCTTTGTCTGTACTTACTCTTTGTGTGCCTAACACTTCTGTCTTTTCAGTGCCCAGGCAAAGCTCACCAAAAGAGCGAAGAAAACCAGGTCAGCCGGAGTGCCGGACTTACCTGAACCGGAGGTGACGACTCAAGAGCCGCCAGCTGCCTCCGCCCCCGAAGCCACCACTCCAAAGGACACGACACCTGAGGCCTCTGCCCTGACTACCAAGGCAACGACCGAAGCTGCGGTTAACCCGGAGGCCTCCGGCTCAGCTCCACCAGCAGACGACCCGGACGTGGTAATCACCCGGACGGAGTTCGTTGAGCCGGGGAGACCGACCGTGTTGGCCAAATGCTCCGCGAAGGGGGAGTTGCTGCAGCCCCACCGGGTGAACCTGGACCTCTCTAGCTACACCGACTTGAGTATTGGAGAGCTCGTCTCTGGCTACATCAGCCAAGTACACAAGAGCCGGGACGCCGAGGTCGCCATGGTCAACCAGATCCAACAAAAATCTGAGGTATCCTTCTGCTGTCTTCTTACTTACTGCATAGTTACCTTTGCCATGCTAGCCCCCAAGTCGACGACTTATGCTTGAATATGTTGTAGACTTAGGCTCCGAGTCGGAGGAAAGTGACATTACCTCTTCAACCACCGGGTTACTGGCGCCGGTGTCATCTTGTCAATGAGCAAGTGTTGATAAGGCGGACAGCAACAAACAACAAGTACAGCAAGAATTTAAAGGCTTACCTGAACCGGAGGTGACGGCTCAAGAGCCGCCAGCTGCCTCCGCCCCCGAAGCCACCACTCCAAAGGACACGGCACCTGAGGCCTCTGCCCCGACTACCAAGGCAACGACCGAAGCTGCGGTTAACCCGGAGGCCTCCGGCTCAGCTCCACCAGCAGACGACCCGGACGTGGTAATCACCCGGACGGAGTTCGTTGAGCCGGGGAGACCGACCGTGTTGGCCAAATGCTCCGCGAAGGGGGAGTTGCTGCAGCCCCACCGGGTGAACCTGGACCTCTCCGGCTACACCGACTTGAGTATTGGAGAGCTCGTCTCTGGCTACATCAGCCAAGTACACAAGAGCCGGGACGCCGAGGTCGCCATGGTCAACCAGATCCAACAAAAATCTGAGGTATCCTTCTGCTGTCTTCTTACTTACTGCATAGTTACCTTTGCCATGCTAGCCCCCAAGTCGACGACTTACAATAACTCTTCAACTCAGCAAGCATCATAATTTGGCCGGCGGTTTATCAAATAATGTTCCACTTTTAAGACTTGAAGAGTTATTGTAATAGAGTAGGTGCAACAGTTCATCTCTGCCGTGCCATCGTGCACATTTTGAATGCAAAAGCCCTTTGAAATTGTCTCTTTGATGTTTCTCCGGGTCATAATCATCCCTTTGTTTTTCTCAACCTTAAAAGGTGCCTTTAAATATCTGCATAGAAAGGTAAATCACAAGTCTCGAGACGGCTTACCGCCCTGAGAATCAGGTGTTTGAGATCGATAACCCGGAATATGAATCAAAAAAGACTGGTCCTTAATTATACTCTGAATATGGCCGAAATAACACACTTAACAGCCTGTAAGCATACTTTCGGTTTAAATAACCCGGGTAGTAAGGTTGGTACCTTAACTCCGATTTACTTGCCTTGATGACACTCATGATGTTCAACTAACACTGTAAACCAAAGTTAAGCCGGCAAGTGAGAGCCAGCCATGCACACCTTATCATAATCAGAGTAAACTTGTGATAAAGCAGAAGAACTTAGGGGCTTTCGGTTCGAATACGACCAGAGACCCGGCCCAAAGGGGTTAAGCCAAGATTCGGATACGATCATATAGCCCCCAGTGGGTGTGGCGATGCCAATCAAGAGGGTACCGACAGCTATGTTCTCTTTGGTTCGAATACGACCCATGTTTGAACAGGAAGCCCCCAAGTGATTCTTAAAATTGTTTAACGACGCTGATTCGAATACGATCCATGTCGGTTCTCTGAGGGGTTAAACTATGATTCAAATATGACCAAAGGTAACCTCCCAATGAGCTCGGCACTTTGCCAATCAAATGGGTATCGACAGCTATGTTCTCTTTGGTTCGAATACGACCCATGTTTGACCAGGAAGCCCCCAAGTGACTTTACTGCTTTACGGCTAGATCCGAATACAATCATAAGCCGGATCCTCCTTTTAAATCATCATGTAATCTTGTAATAAAAACAACACGTGCATATTTGGAGGAGGAAAAAAGGACAGAGGTCCTGCTTTATTGCTTATCATAGTATATACATGGCTGAGACAAATATGTACACCACGAGAGCCGGTAGCTCAAGTGTAGTAAGGCCGAAGCTGAGCTATGTTCCACGGCCGACGGGTCTCTTCCTCAGATTTACGTGAATCTTTGTGCTCCCGAATATCAATGAGGTAATATGACCCGTTGTGCAAGTTCTTGCTGACCACAAAGGGCCCTTCCCAAGGTGGGGATAACTTGTGTGCATCTGTTTGATCCTGGATGAGCCGGAGCACAAGGTCGCCTTCCTGGAAGACCCGGGATTTGACCCGGCGGCTATGATAACGGCGCAAGTCTTGTTGGTAAATCGCTGACCGGGCTGCTACCACATCACGCTGTTCATCCAACAAATCAAGAGCATCTTGGCGCGCCTGTTCATTATCCGTCTCAACATAAGCCGCCACGCGAGGTGAGTCGTGACGAATGTCGCTGGGGAGGACTGCTTCTGCTCCATAAACCATGAAGAAAGGCGTAAAGCCTGTAGATCTGTTAGGAGTAGTATTGATGCTCCATAAGACGGAGGGCAACTCCTCCACCCAACAACCCGGCGTCCGTTGCAAAGGGACCAAAAGCCGGGGCTTAATGCCCTTCAGAATCTCCTGATTAGCTCTCTCAGCTTGACCATTGGATTGAGGATCCACTGAAGAAACATCAAGCCGGATATGCTCTTGTTGACAAAACTCTTCCATGGCGCCTTTGGAAAGATTGGTGCCATTGTCGGTTATAATGCTGTGCGGAAAGCCAAAACGGAAAATCACCTTTTTCATAAATTGAACCGCCGTGGCTGCATCGCACTTGCTAACTGGCTCAGCCTCTACCCACTTTGTGAACTTGTCAACTGCCACCAAGAGGTGGGTCTTCTTATCCTTGGACCGTTTAAAAGGCCCAACCATATCAAGCCCCCAGACCGCAAAGGGCCAAGTGATTGGGATCATCCTCAACTCCTGAGCCGGCACATGAGCCCGTCGTGAGAACCTTTGGCAACCATCACATTTACTGACCAAGTCCTCTGCATCAGCATGAGCCGTCAGCCAATAAAAACCATGACGGAAAGCCTTGGCCACAAGGGATTTTGAGCTGGCATGATGGCCACAATCCCCTTCATGGATCTCACGCAAGATCTCTTGGCCTTCCTCAGGGGAGATACAACGTTGAAATGCCCCTGAAATACTGCGATGATGTAACTCGCCATCGATGACGATCATTGACTTAGCCCGCCGGGTTATTTGCCTGGCCAAAGTTTCATCCTCAGGCAACTCTCCCCGGGTTATATAAGCCAGATATGGCATTGTCCAGTCTGGTATGACATGAAGAGCCGCCACCAGTCGTGCCTCCGGGTCAGGGATAGCCAAGTCTTCCTCTGTAGGCAACTTAACCGAAGGGTTATACAGGACATCCAGGAAAGTGTTAGGCGGCACCGGCTTTTGCTGAGAGCCTAGCCGGCTTAGAGCATCAGCCGCCTCGTTCTTCCTGCGATCAATGTGCTCCACTTGGTATCCCTGAAAGTGCCCAGCAATGGCATCAACCTCGCGGCGATAAGCCTCCATGAGAGGATCCTTAGAATCCCACGTGCCTGATACTTGTTGAGCCACCAAGTCTGAGTCACCAAAGCACCTTACCCGGCTTAAGCTCATCTCCTTAGCCACCCGGAGACCATGGAGCAAAGCCTCGTACTCAGCCGCATTGTTAGTGCAAGGAAACATCAACTGTAGCACATAATGGAACTTGTCACCCTTAGGGGAAGCCAATACAACGCCAGCCCCCGAGCCCTCCAGCTGCCTGGACCCATCAAAGTGAATAGTCCAATAAGTGTTATCCGGCTTTTGCTCAGGCACTTGTGACTCTGTCCAATCATTGATGAAATCCACCAAAGCCTGAGATTTAACAGCAGTGCGTGGCACATATTTGAGGCCATGAGGTCCAAGTTCTATAGCCCACTTAGCAATTCTCCCTGTGGCCTCTCTGTTTTGAATAATATCACCAAGAGGGGCAGAACTGACCACAGTGATGGGATGACCCTGAAAATAATGCTTAAGCTTCCGGCTCGCCATGAACACACCATACACAAGCTTCTGCCAATGCGGGTACCGCTGCTTGGACTCAATGAGCACTTCGCTGACATAATAAACCGGCCGCTGAACCGGATGCTCCTTACCCGCCTCCTTGCGCTCCACCACAATAGCCACGCTGACGGCTCGTGCGTTTGCCGCCACATACAGTAGCAAGGGCTCCTTATCAACTGGAGCAGCAAGGACTGGGGGCTCTGCCAGCTGCTTTTTCAAATCCTCAAAAGCGGTATTAGCTGCATCATTCCAGAATAAGTTATCAGTTTTCTTCATCAACTGATATAAGGGCATAGCCTTCTCACCCAAACGGCTTATAAACCGGCTTAAAGCAGCGATGCGACCCGCCAAGCGCTGAACGTCATTTATACACGCTGGCTTAGCTAGGGAGGTGATGGCCTTGATCTTCTCTGGATTAGCCTCAATGCCTCTGTCAGAAACCAAGAAGCCCAATAGTTTGCCTGCAGGAACACCAAAAACACAGTTGGCCGGGTTAAGCATCATCTTATAGACCCGGACATTATCAAAGGTTTCCCTTAAATCATCTATCAGGGTTTCCTCTTTGATGGATTTAACCACAATATCATCCACGTAAGCGTGAACATTGCGCCCGATCTGTTTATGAAGACAGTTCTGTACACAGCGCTGGTAAGTCGCCTGTGCACACTTGAGTCCAAAGGGCATAGACACATAGCAGAAGGCTCCAAAGGGAGTGATGAACGCCGTCTTCTCCTGGTCCTTAACTGCCATCTTAATCTGATGATACCCGGAATAAGCATCCAAGAAACTTAAGCGTGCACAACCTGCCGTAGCATCAATGATTTGATCAATACGGGGAGGGCAAAAGGATCAGCCGGACACGCCTTGTTCAAGTCCGGGTAGTCCACACACATCCGCCAGGTGCCGTTCTTCTTGAGTACGAGCACCGGGTTAGCCAACCATTCTGGGTGAAAAACTTCAACAATAAACCCGGCCGCCAAGAGCTGGGCCACTTCTTCACCAATGGCTTTCCGCCTCTCCTCATTAAACCGTCGAAGGAACTGTCTGACCGGCTTAAATTTCGGATCAACATTGAGAGTATGCTCAGCGAGTTCTCTAGGTACACCTGGCATGTCAGAAGGTTTCCATGCGAAGATGTCCCTATTCTCACGGATGAACTCGATGAGCGCGCTTTCCTATTTTGGATCCAGATTGGCACTGATGCTAAACTGCTGAGATGAATCTCCTGGAACAAAATCAACAAGCTTAGTTTCATCAGCCGATTTAAATTTCATCGCCGGCTCGGTCTCCGTAGTCGGCTTCTTCAGAGAGGTCATGTCTGTTGGGTCAACATTGTCTTTGTAAAACTTCAACTCCTCTGTAGCACAAACAGACTCTGCATAAGCTGCATCACCTTCCTCACACTCCAGAGCCACTTTCCGGCTGCCGTGAATCGTAATGGTCCCATTGTGACCCGACATCTTGAGCTGTAAGTACACATAACACGACCGTGCCATGAACTTGGCGTAAGCCGGCCGTCCAAATATAGCATGGTATGGACTTCTTATCTTGACCACTTCAAAGGTCAACTTCTCCACCCTGTAGTTGTTCTCATCACCAAAAGCCACTTCCAATTCGATCTTGCCGACTGGATAAGCCGACTTACCAGGTACCACACCATGGAAGATAGTGTTTGACTGGCTGAGGTTCTTATCAACCAACCCCATACGGCGAAAAGTCTCATAATAGAGGATGTTGATGCTGCTGCCTCCATCCATGAGTACCTTTGTGAACTTATAACCTCCCACCTGAGGAGCCACCACTAAGGCCAAGTGGCCCGGGTTATCCACCCGGGGAGGGTGATCCTCCCTACTCCACACTATAGGCTGCTCAGACCACCGCAAGTAGCATGGAACCGCCGGCTCAACAGCATTCACAGCCCTCTTGTGAAGCTTCTGATCTCGTTTGCACAAACTAGTGGTAAACACATGATACTGTCCACCGCTAAGCTGCTTTGGGTTGGTCTGATAACCCCCCTGCTGCTGTTGATGACCCTAACCAGACTGTTGATTAAAGCCCCCTTGACCGTTCTGAGGACCGGAATTTGAGCCGCCGCCCGGGCCATGAAAGCCGCCGGCGCCTGAGCCGCCGCCCGGGCCATTGTAGCTCTTAAAGGCCTTCATGGTCACGCAATCCTTCCACAGATGAGTCGCTGGCTTCTCTCTAGAGCCATGCCTTGGACAAGGTTCATTCAACAACTGCTCCAGCGTTGGACCTGACCCGCCGCCTCGGGGAGGGGGCCTCCCCTTGCGCCGCTGGTTATTACCTTGGGAGTTGGTGTTGGCTACAAACTCTAGGCTGCCATCGGCCTTACGCTTGCCTCCTCCTTGGTTCCCCGGGTTAAACTGAGGACCCTTGCCATTGCCGTTCTTCTTTCCCTTCCCTGTCCTTTCATCGTCTGAAGGGGGATCCTTGGTACCATCGGAATCGGCGTACTTGACAAGAGCCGCCATTAGTGTACCCATATCGGTGTAGTCGCGCTTAAGCCGCCCGAGTTTCATCTTAAGGGGCACAAAGCGACAGTTCTGTTCCAACATTAAGTCTGCAGAGCCGGCATCCATCTTATCTGATGAATGTATGATCTCCTTGACCCGGCGAACCCAATGGGTCGTGGATTCACCCTCCTGCTGCTTACAGTTAGTCAAATCCACAATTGACATAGACTGCCTACAAGTATCTTTGAAGTTTTGGATGAACCGGGCTTTCAGCTCAGCCCAAGACCCAATGGAATTCGGTGGTAGCCCTTTCAACCACGTGCGGGCAGTTCCATCTAACATCATGGTGAAATACTTGGCCATGGCCGCCTCACTGACCTCCAGCAATTCCATAGCCATCTCATAACTCTCAATCCAGGTTGCAGGCTGTAAGTCAGCTGTATAGTTAGGCACCTTCCTAGGGCCCTTGAAGTCCTTAGGTAGACGTTCATTGCGGATAGCTGGCACCAAACAAGGGACACCCCCGGTCCTGGTAGGGATACCCACATCAACGGAAGTCGTCGGATAAGCTGGGGGGGTCTGGTAAGCCGTCAATTGAGGCACCTGCTCCGCCTCTTGCCGCGCTTGGTCTGCTGCGTAAAAGGCTCCATTATGAGCCGGGCCATGGCCAGGTGGCGGGTCATCGCGTCGGACATTACTTGAGCCGGTTGCTGAGACCATGTGCTGGCTGTAACTCAGGCTCTGGCCTGGACGAGGGGTCGAGTGGATCCTGTCCCGGCTGTAGGAGTACGCCTCTTGCTGCGCCAATGCGTCTGCAGGAGTTCCCTGACCCGGCGGGTTTCGATGGCCGCCGGAGAATCGCCGTCAACGGGGAGAGCCGCCAGCCGTGCTGCCGCAGCTACCATGTTCTCCAGCGGGTTATCATAATGACCCGGGGGTATTGGCACATACTGAGGCGGGGCAGGGGGCACCTGGGGAGGCCCCATCACTCGTGGCTGAATAAGGGGTCCAGACCCGGGCGCCATGACCCCTGGCGGGTTACTAGACCCTGCACCTGGCGTGTTGAAGAGGTTGCGTGGATCGTAAACCGGTGGGAGTCGAGACTGGGCCTTCTGATGCCTCCTTCTCATGACCTCATTGGCCGCGTTCTGATCCATCGTGAGTTGGAAGGACTGCGCCTGAATCAGCTGAGTCCGGGCGTCGAGAGCCGCCCGCTCTGCAGCCAGCCTGATCCCTTCCGCTGCAAGATCCTCTTTAGCTTTTATCAGATCCAATTTTAACTGTGCCACCTCCGCATCATGCTGAGCTTGATCCGCCGGGTCAACCGTGGCGGTTAACAGGGCCGTCATCTTGTCCGTGAGATCCATCAGCACCTGAGCCGGAGAAGGCATCGGGTTTCCCAATCCAGCAGCGGGATTCTGAACAGGCTGCGCACCAGCCATAAAAACTCCAACCTGACTTGGCGGCTCAAAAAGGTCCGGAATACTGTCGCCATCGGAACAACCCATGAGCCTGCCATCTTGAAGTTGGTACAACGAGTTTGACTCATCGGTGGCCGACTCGCCGTCAGAGCCGGCGGCCGCCAAGATACTTTGCTAGAAGGGGAAAACCCCTTGCCGGGTTATCGCGCTAGCCGGCTTAGCAAGACACACCATCTCCCAGACAGCATCAGCACAGCAGAGCAGAAAAAGTACATGCCGTCTTTTTCAAAGATCCAGGCCTTGATGGCCAACGGCTTGACCGTTATTGATCTAGTTCGATGCTGGGTCGCCTGGAGAGTCTTGCCTCTAAGCCGCCGACCCGGCTTAATGTGCGAGTACACCGACAAGTTAACAGATCCATCCTCAACGCCACTGTCAGATTGGAATGACTGACGAAGACATCAATAATATGACCAAAACTCTGTTGAATGAGAGCTTGGAAGATTGCATACAAGTCGGATTAAATCCTTTCTGCGTTCTGAATAAGCCGCCAGCTGTAAGCTCTGAATCAAGTTCATACTTGTATCATGTTTTCATTTGTACTGCCTGTTCATACTCATTCAATTTTTACAGGCCGATTCACCTTTTTGGACCAAGAAGCTGTAGGATAAGCCAAAGAAAACCCGGACGAAGAGCAAGGCTATCAAAAAGCCTGCTAAGAAGAAGACCAATCTTTGCCGAATTATTCAATTTGGATGATAAAGATGATGATGATGAGTCGGAGGTAGAACTTGATTCCCTTGGCTCGTTTTTTGTACATCTTATTGACAATGACTATTCTCAGGATGATGCGGAGGCCAGCCGTGCAGATGATGAAGAGGTAATTACTCTTTCCTCCGGCTCAGAACCTTTGCCAACACAGAAAACCTGACAAGCAAGTCGGAAAGTAAGATTTTCTCACCCTTTAGCTCACTTGGATCCCAACTTTCTTTTGAAGATGCAGCAACATGAAGCTCGCCGCACAACCCGGAACATCGGCGTTGGAGTTTTATCCTCCGGCTTACCGAACACCCCAGTTCCTCGCAAATGTCAACAGGAGGTTTCAAATATTTCTGACTTATCTTATCCCAAGGCGGGTCTTTTTCGACAACCTCCTAACCCGTCCGGTTCAAACTATCGGGGAACATCTCATTCCTCCTCCGGCGACTCAACGGGAACTCAAATCCCAGCCTTCAAGACTATGCCTGGGTAAGGGTGTATTCCATCATTCAAAACTTCATGCTTGATTGATATGCTGACATCATTGTATTTCTTATTTTCAGTGGCATGGCCAAGCCTAGCAAGAAGGTGAAACTGAACAAACCGGCTGAAGATTCCAACCCTTCTGAGCCGGAAAAACAATTGCCAGAAGCCTCTCATCCAACCACTGAAGCTGCCATTGATGGCCCGCCACCAGAAGAACACGACGTCACCATGGATCAAATAGACGTTGAACCAGTCATCTCTAAGCCGCCAAGTCCCATCAAGCCCACTGAAGAGAAAGCTGACGATGTCATCATCACCGGGCTTGCTTATACAACGCCGGGTAACCCTACTGCCTTATCCAAGCACAGCGCCAAGGAAGAATTTTCCGCTGCTGATAAAGGCAAGTGGAAGGTAGACTTAGAAAGCTATGCTCAGTTCGGTGCCCAAGAGATCCATTCCAGTTATTTAAACCGTCTATATACCAGCCGTGATTTTGAAGCCGGCTTGGTCATCTTGATGAAGGAGCGCTATGAGGTAATCCAACAAAATCCTCCTCGTAAATATATCTCTATCAGCCGCCATGTCTATAGAATATGATAGAATTGAATATACTGTAGACTTTCAAATAGTCAGTAATAGATGAATATCATCACTAGTAGTCCCCAAGGGCCGGCTTAAACTATCAAGTTAAGCCGGGACTTCAATTAGCAGTGATCAACTTTGCATCTGTATCCCCCAATGGCAGGTTTAATCAGTATGAATAAACCGGAACTTATCACCATGGCTAAAAAAATCCAATTATGTAGCCTTTATAAACCGGATTATATCATTTTGCCCGGGGCATCGTAAAACTTGTCGTAAAGAGAGCAATAGGCATTAGCCCCCAAGTGCCAAGGAGAATACTTGTATTGTGGTTGGGACTTCAAAAATAATCATGATCATAATACCTTCCATGTTGTTCATGTCGCAGGCTGAACTAAATGAAAAGGAATCCCAAGTCAAAGATCTGAGGGCCAATATTCAAACTCAGCAATCCGAGACTTCAAAAGCCAAATCAAAGCTGAAGACTGCCTTAGAAAACATTGAACAGTTGAAACAAAACTTCAACACTGATAGAACTGGCTGGGAGACCGAGAAAGCAGCTCTATTAAAGAGAGCAAAGGACGTCGAGGCAACCCTTAAACCGGTAAGTGACGAGCTGCCCGGTTTAAAGCATCAGATCAACAGCATGACATCAGCCATCTTTGGTAAGTAGTAAAAATGACTTCTTTACACCAGTAGGCATATCATAATCGTCTGTCGGTTTATCAATAATTTACTGATGCAGGCTCTCGAAGCGTCAAGTTGGGCTCAGACATGCGCATTAAGCTTAAGGCTGTCTACACTCTTATAGAACAGCTATGCACTGGCGCTCAATGGACCATTGCTGCTGCTATTCATAAGAAACAGCCGCCCACCCTCATCAAGGAAACATTGGAGAAGTTATCAGTGCTACCCCAGAGGATCGACGATTTAAAGCGAGCATCTGCTAGAGCTGGCGCCTTGACTGCTTTAAGCCGGGCAAAGGCGTGGCAAGCAGATCTTGATCCGGAAGAGTTGGCCAATGGTTGCCCAAGTGTAAAAGAAGACGAGTCACCCTTCAGCGCTGATGGCTTTGCAGAAATAGCAAGAGCAATGCGTCCGTTAGCGAGCAGGCTGGCTGAAGAGACCAATCTATCCCAATACTAGGCAGCTTCTGACTCCAAGAACAAGAAGATGAAGGCGCCGGTTCATCCCACCGACGCGTAAGCACACCTTTTGCTCCTGGCATTGATCCATCCAACCTTATTGATGATAAAGTTGTGTTTAGAGCTTTGACCGGTATCAACTGGTCTACGCCTGACTTCCAGCCAATGGATAATCAAGGAGCTGAAGAAGAAGAAGCACATGATGATCCGGAGGCTTCAACCCGCCAAGAGTAGAAGTTTGAATTCATGAGCCGGCGCCGGTCATAGCGTTTTGATGTTATGTCTCACAAACACTTGTCCTTTTGGGCCGTCATATGCCTTGTAATAGGCTAGTTAAACAATTCTGAGCTGTCACGCCATCGTGCGTGTTTATTTGCATAACACTGCCGATCCATCATTTGAAGATATGCCACTTATGCTTATAATATCATCAATTATGCAGGGCAGGTTTATCATTTTTTCCTGCACATAAACAGATAACAAGTGCCCTGGCGGTTTACCCCAGGGCGGGTCACAATACCCATATAAAACCACTGATGACTAAATAGTCCATAACCAAGGCCGGTTTATCAATACCTCATGTAACCATAACAAACGAAATATCATACCTATGATATTTGTTCACACTGCCAGATTATCATGCATCGTGCAGTAAGGGTCATAGCCCAAAGATGAGAGCACAGCGCCCTCTTCAATTTATTCATACCGCCGACTTATCACGCCATATGCAGCAAGGGATAACATCAAAGCTTAGAGCCAAAACTCCAATTCATAAAATCATCATATACTGGTGACTTTAAAGTCCAAAGCCAGTCCGGGTTAACAAAACTCCGGATAGATTCATATATGAACCGTAAGGCAACATGGCCCTAATCAGTTTTCAACCATATATCAACATGGCACAAAAGGTGAACCTCAAAAAATGTTCAAACCAAATATAAAGCAGAAATACAAAAAGAAAACAAGGCATTCATAGGCTGCCAAGCCTTCATGTCAAGCATTATTCAAGGGCCACGCAGCCGCTGAGTTAAACCTTAATTCAAACCTCGTAAGCCAGACCTCACATGACCAATTGCTATTTTTACTTTGACATATTCAGGGTCTTTAAAAGATCGATTGTCAAGAGTACGACGAGTCATTCCACAAAAGGCAGGATAACCTAGATTTTTTGGTGAATACACCTGGCGTCCAAGCCTATTACAAAGGTCAACAAAGCTCTTGTTCATTAACAAGAAGCCCCCAAGTAATATTTCATTCCAGGCATATAAGCCAGACGAGTAGGGTAGTTATAGCTATGCTCAATGAGCAGGAAGCCCCCAAGTATTTTTTAATCATGGCATACAAGCCAGATAAAGAGGATAGTCATAGCTATGCTCAATGAGTAGGAAGCCCCCAAGTGATCGTGTGAATTGACAATAAAGACTCATATTCTTAGAAATGAAACGACAGTGGCCCTGAATTATCAGGGATGCTGGCTTTATTATATTCATCATAATATATAATTGACATAAGTATGTACATCACGAGAGCCGGTGGTTCAAGTGTAATAAGGCCGAAGATGAGCAATATTCCATGGCCGGCGGGTCTCCTCCTCCGACGTGCGTGAGTCCTTGTGGTCTCGAACATCGATAAGATAGTATGCCCCATTGTTCAGATTTTTGCTAACCACAAAGGTTCCTTCCCAAGGTGGGGATGGCTTGTGCATATCAGTTTGATCCTGGATAAGCCGGAGCACCAAATCGCCTTCTTGAAAGGTCCTGGTTTTAACCCGACAGTTATGATAATGGCGCATATCTTGCTGGTAAATCGCTGAACAAGCCGCCGCGAGGTCACGCTCCTCCTCCAACAGGTCAACAGCATCCTGACGTGCTTTTTCATTATCAGCTTCAACATAAGCCACCACACGGGGTGAGTCGTGACAGATGTCACTAGGGAGAACCGCCTCTGCTCCGCAAACCATGAAGAAAGGCGTGTAACCCATAGATCTGTTGGGGGTTGTATTGATACTCCATAGCACTGAAGGCAATTCCTCCACCCAACAACCCGGTGTCCTCTGCAAAGGGACCATGAGCCAGGGCTTGATGCCTTTCAAAATTCCTTGATTGGCTCTTTCAGCTTGGCCATTGGACTGGGGGTGAGCCACTGATGATACATCAAGACGATTATGTTCTCGTTGACAAAACTCTTTCATAGCACCCTTGGACAGATTAGTGCCATTATCAGTTATATGCTGTGGGGATAGCCAAAATGGAAATTCACCTTTTTGATGAACTGAACCGCGGTTGCCGCATCACATTTACTGACCGGCTCTGCCTCAACCCACTTTGTAAATTTGTCAACTGCCACCAAAAGGTGGGTCTTTTATCCTTGGACCTTTTGAAAGGTCCAACCATATCAAGCCCCCAGACTGCAAACGGCCAAGTAATTGGAATCATCCTCAATTCTTGAGCCGGCACATGAACTCGTCTTGAGAATTTCTGAGAACCATCACATTTGCTAACCAAATCCTCTGCATCAGCATGAGCCGTCAGCCAAAAACCCATGACGAAAAGCCTTGGCCACGAGAGACTTAGAGCCGGCATGATGACCACAATCTCCTTCATGAATGTCTCGTAGAATCTCATGGCCCTCCGCAGGAGAAACACAACGTTGAAACACCCCTGTGACACTGCAGCGGTGCAACTCTCCATTGACAATAGTTATTGACTTAGACCGCCGGGTTATCTGCCTGGCCAAAGTTTCATCTTCAGGTAACTCGCCCCAGGTCATATAAGCCAAATATGGAACTGTCCAATCAGGAATAGCATGAAGAGCCTCCACCAATTGTGCCTTCGGGTCAGGAATAGGAAGATCTTCCTCTGTAGGCAATTTGACTGAAGGGTTATATTAAGGAAAACGTTAGGTGGCACGGGCTTACGCTGGGACCCTAACCGGCTTAAGGCATCAGCCGCCTCATTCTTCCTGCGATCAACATGTTCCACTTGATAACCTTTGAAATGACCAGCAATAGCATCAACCTCGCGACGGTAAGCTGCCATGAGTGGGTCCTTAGAGTCCCAAGTGCCTGAAACTTGCTGAGCCACCAAATCTGAGTCACCAAAACACCTCACCCGGCTTAGATTCATCTCCTTAGCCATCCGAAGACCATGGGGCAAGGCTTCATACTCAGCTGCATTGTTAGTACAAGGGAACATCAACCTTAAAACATAACAAAATTTATCACCTCGTGGGGAAGTCAAAATAACTCCATCCCCCGAGCCTTCCAACTGCCTGGATCCATCGAAGTGAATAGTCCAATATGTGCTATTCGGCTTCTCCTCAGGCATCTGCAGCTCTGTCCAATCATTGATGAAATCCACAAGTGCTTGAGACTTGATGGCTGTGCGAGGCATGTATTTTAAACCATGGGGTCCAAGCTCAATGGCCCACTTGGCTACCTGACCTATGGCCTCTCTGTTTTGAATAATATCCCCTAAAGGAGCAGAACTGACCATAGTGATGGGATGACCCAAAAAATATTGCTTGAGCTTCGACTAGCCATGAATACCCCATATACCAGCTTCTGCCAATGCGGATACCGCTGCTTGGACTCAATGAGCACCTCACAGATGTAATAAACCGGCCGCTGAACCGGATACTCCTTGCCTGATTCCTTCCTTTCCACAACAATTAACATGCTGACAGCTCGGCTATTGGCAGCCACATATAACAACAAGGGCTCTTTATCAATGGGAGCAGCAAGGATCGGTGGCTCAGCTATTCAAGGCTTCAAACGCCTGATCAGCAGCATCACTCCAGACAAAGTGATCTGTTTTCTTCATCATCTCGCACAGAGGGATAGCCTTTTCAACCAACCGGCTTATGAACCGGCTTAAGGCCGCAATACGACCCGCCAGACGCTGAACATCATTAATACACGCCGGTTTAGCCAAGGAAGTGATAGCCTTGATTTTCTCCGGGTTAGCTTCAATGCCCCTTTCAGAAACCAGAAAACCCAAGAGCTTGTCGGCTGGTACACCAAAAACACATTTGGCTGGGTTAAGCATCATCTTGTAGACTTGGAGGTTGTCAAAGGTTTCTTTCAAATCATCTATCAAGGTCTCTTTCTTCCTTGATTTTACCACAATATCATCCACATAAGCATGAACATTGCACCCAATCTGATCATGAAGGCAATTTTGCACACACCGCTGGTAAGTCGCCTAGGCACTCTTGAGCCCAAAAGGCATAGACACATAGCAGAAGGATCCAAAGGGAGTGATGAAGGCTGTCTTCTCCTGGTCCTTAACTGCCATCTTGATCTGATGATACCCTCAATAGGCATCCAAGAAACTCAAACGCTCACAACCCACTGTAGCATCAATAATCTGATCAATACGAGGTAGAGCAAAAGGATCGGACGGACAAGCCTTGTTATGGTCTGTGTAATCAACACACATCCGCCAAGTACCATTCTTATTGAGTACCAGCAACGGGTTAGCCCACCATTCAGGATGAAAAACTTCAACAATAAACCCAGCTACCAAAAGCCGGGCCACTTCTTCACCAATGGCCTTACGCCTCTCTTCATTAAAGCGATGAAGGAATTGCTTGACCGGTTTAAACTTTGGATCAATATTGAGAGTGTGCTCAGCGAGTTCCCTCGGTACACCTGGCATGTCTGAAGGCTTCCATGCAAAGATGTCCCGGTTCTCAAGGATGAACTCGATGAGCACGCTTTCCTATTTTGGATCCAAATTAGCACTGATACTGAACTGCTTGGATGAGTCGCCAGGAACAAAGTTGATCAACTTAGTGTTGTCCGCCGACTTAAACTTCAACAAGGGGTCATGTTCTATGGTTGGCTTCTTCAGAGGAGTCATATCCGCCGGGTCAACATTATCTTTATAAAACTTTAACTCTTCTACTGCACAAATAGACTCAGCATAAGCAACGTCTCCTTCTTCACATTCCAACGCTATCTTCCTGTTAGCCGTGCACAGTGATGGTGCCCTTGTAACCCGGCATCTTGAGCTGCAGATAAACATAACAAGGCCTTGCCATAAATTTGGCATAAGCCGGCCGGCCAAACAAGGTATGATAAGGGCTCTGAATCTTAACCACTTCAACGGTCAATGTCTCCGCTCTAGAATCATGCTCATCTCCAAAAGCCACCTCCAAAAGCTATCTTGCCTACTGGATATGCCGACTTACCAGGCACCACTCCATGAAAAATAGTATTGGACGGCTTAAGATCCTTATCAGTCAAACCCATACGACGGAAAGTATCATAGTAAAGGATATTGATGCTGCTGCCTCCATCCATGAGTACTTTAGTGAACTTGTACCCTTCAACCTAAGGTGCAACCACCAAAGCCAACTGACTCGGATTGTCAACCCGGGGCGGGTGATCCTCATGGCTCCAAAGAATAGGATGTTCAGACCATCGCAAGAAACGGGGAACCGCCGGCTCAACTGCGTTTACCGCCCTTTTATGAATCTTCTGATCTCGCTTGAATAAACTCGTGGTGAACGCATGATATTGTCCACTATTCAGCTGCTTCGGGTTACTCTGATAACTAGATTGCTATTGCTGATTCCCTTGACCAGACCATTGATTGAAACCACCTTGATTGCCTTGACCCTGGAAACCAGAATTTGAGCCGCCTCCACCGAAGCCAGGCCCGTGAGAGCCGGATTCTGAACCGCTATCCGGGCCATGATTGTTCTGGAAAAGATTGGAATTTCTATACTCCCTCATGATGAAGCAATCCTTCCATAGATGATTGGTCGGCTTCTCGTGCGTACCATGCTTTGGGCAAGGCTGATTCATCATCGCCTCCAGGTTAAACTTCGGCCCACCAAGCCGGGGCGACTTTCCCTTCTTATGCTGATTATTGCTCTGCGAATTGGTGTTGGCCACAAAGTCTAAACCGCCCTCAGCTTGGCGCTTACCGTTGCCACCATGACCCACCGTGTTATGCTGCTTTCCCTTCGCACTGCCACTCTTCTTCCCTTTACCCGCCTTCTCCTCATCAGTGTCGGGGTCTTTGGTACTATCAGAGTTGGCATACTTGACGAGAGCCGCCATGAGCTCCCCCATGTCATTGTAGTGGCATTTAAGCCGTCCCAGTTTCTGCTTAAGGGGGAGGAAACGACAATTCTTCTCCAACATGAGGACTGTTGAACCGGTATTGATACTGTCTGATGAGTGTATAACAGCTGAGATTCGGCGCACCCAATTGGTTGTTGATTCGCCCTCACCTTGGACACAAGAATCCAAATCCAGGATCGACATAGGCTACTTGCACGTGTCTTTAAATTTTTGGATAAAACGAGCTTTCAACTCTGCCCATGATCTGTGGAGTTAGCGGGCAGCCGTTTCAACCAAGTACGAGCCGGCCCATTCAACATCATGGTGAAATACTTAAGCACATGCAGCATCACTAACATCCAACATCTCCATAGCCATCTCATAGCTCTCAATCCAAGCCTCCAGTGGTTGATCCGCCGTGTAATTAGGCACCTTTCGAGGGCCCTTGAAATCCTTAGGCAAGTGCTCGTTGCATAGAGCCGGCACTAAACAGGGCACACCTAGGGTTCTAGAGGTCACTCCTGCTTCCACAGACGCTGATGGATAAACCAGGGATTGCTGTTGAGCCGCTAGCTGAGCCGCCAGCTCCGCCTCCCGACGCGCCCTACCCTGATCAACCAAAGTCTGGGCATCATTACCACCTTGCGCCGGGTGATGCCTACGAGGCTGGTTACGGTGTTGCTCATTGCTTGAAACTGCTAGTGAATCAATGTGCCTGCTATAACTTTGACTTGGCTGAGGGGTTTAGTGAATCCGCTCACGACCATAAGAATAAGCCGCCTGTTGAGCCACAACCGTCTGAAGAAGCTCTCTGGCCCTCCGTGTTTCTATCACCGTCGGAGACTCGCCTTCAACTGGGAGAGCCGCCAATCATGTTGCCGCAGCAATCATGTTCTCCAAAGGGTTAGAATAATATCCTAGCGGCGTTGAAACATGCCGAGGCGGAGTCATATCCAATCGAGGCGGGTCCGCAGCACGCGGCTGAACCGGCTCCAGTCACGGGCACCTCAACCGCCCGGTTCACCACATGCGGGTCACTGGCCCCTGCCCCAGGCATGTTGAAGAGGTTTCTCGCATCGTAAACCGGAGGTAAACGGCTCTGGTGTCTCATTCTCATGATATCATTCGAAGTGTTTTGGTCCAAGGTAAGCTGGAAAGACTCTGCCTGAATCCGTTGCGCCTGAGTGTCCAAAGCAGCCCACTCCGTAGCCATCCTAGCGTTATCAGCCGCGAGCTCCTGCTTGGCTTGAGCTATCTTGTCTTGTAGCTTCGCCACATCGACCTTATGCTGTTCCTGAATTTCCGGGGTCACCTCCACCCCCATCAAAGTCGCCAAAGCCTCCAACAGCTCTGTCAAAACTTGAGCCGGCGGGCGCATAGAGCCGCTAGCACCAGTCGTCGCCCAAGCCATTGATCTAGAGGTCATAGCCGCGACAGTTGTTGAGCCAAGCGCCGCTGTGTATCGGCCATGAAGATCGCCACCCTGTTCGGCGGCTCATAGGGGTCCGGAATACTGTCACCATCGGAACAGCCCCCAAGCCAGCCGCCTCACAGTTGATACATTGAATTGGTCTCTCCGATTGACGACTCACCATCAGAGTAGATGGCTGTCTCACCACTAGACATAGATCCTTCCTCAAACTCCGCCCCATGGATAAACCAACAAAGGCATGCTTCACGGCGGGTTGAACCTGGGCAGGTCGTGCACGCTGAGCCGTCTTGATGATGTCGGTGTAGGTGTCCGGCTCAGGGCCCGGTTCGCCGATCTTGCCGATGAAGACGTGTATTCCGCCGAAGGGAACCCTGTGCCCGTACTCAATTGAGCCGGCCTCGGGGCCCCAGCCTGCATCGTCGATGTAGAGCTTGCCGCGACGACTCTTGGTCATCTGGCCCACAGCGTATCCCTTGATCCCTTCGAAGCTGCCCTTTAAAAACTTGAAACCACCGTGCGCTGGCCCCATGGTGGGCGCCAACTGTCGTGGAGTTGACACGGCATATGTCTTAGCGGAAGGACTTAGTCGTGGATCCATCGCAACTAGGTTAGCTTAAAGGGGTTAATCGGGACAAAGAACACAGAGAGTTTATACTGGTTCGGCCCCTTGCGGTGAAGGTAAAGGCCTAATCCAGTTTGGGGTTGTATTGCTTGGGTTTCGATTACCAGAGAGCGAATACGCTTGACCTAGTTCTCGATCTCTTGTTTCTTGCCCTTAACTCGCCGCCGGGTCACCCCTTTATATACACAGGTTGATGCCCGGCGGCTTACAGAGGCCCGGTCAGCTCATACACAATGTGTCTGGCTCGGTGACTAACTAAGCTTGCCTTACAATACAAGTCATACATACGACGGTTCATCCTCTTGGGCCTTAAGTCACCTTTGAGTCTTGGGCCATCAATGGGCTTGTATGAGCCACCATATTTATTGATAAGTCGCCAGTGGTATGACCGGCCCCTCTTGGGCGGTTCATACCCAGTAGTTATATCCCCAACAGGCCCAGGTGATACGGTTGTGCAGGTGGATGGTGATGGGGTCCTACGCCCGAGAGGGCAGGCAGATCTTTCTGTTCCAACTGGCTCCCTAGCATCGGTACAACTGCCCAGATGGCGACTAGCAGAAAGGAAAGAGGAGGACATGGGTGCCTCAGATTTAGTGCCCATTGGAACTACAAGTAGGGGTGCTTCCGTCCAAATTAAGTCATATCAGATATCTCTACACGAACCAAAGGTGGTGGACCAGGACCTAAGCTACTTTTCAGAAGATTCCCAGTCTGGTATGGGCCAGCTATCGCAAGACGCGTAGGAGGGGCATCGGTTGGTGGACGACTGGGCCACAGTCCAGGTTAGCCTATCTGGAGGTAGTTGCACCCATGCAACATGGATGGCACCATAGGAGGGGGAGACAACACCAGCGATGGGCGATGCCATGCAGCATGCAACGCATGAGCCGAGTACACCAGCGCAGCCCGACATGGGGAGCTCCCTGCAAGTATGCATTGACGAGCTTCATGCAGAAATGTGCAAGTCCATTGCCTCGGTCCTACCACTGCTGGCTGACCGAGCAGGTGCGGTGCGAGCTGTAATCCAAGGAAGAAGAGGAGATCGATATAACTCCCAGGAGGAGTGCTCGTGTTGCGAAGAATGGATCCACCAAGCCATAATAGGTGCTGATACAAAAGTTATGCGTAGCGCATGAGGGCGAGGTCATTTTAGAGGAGGCTCTTCGGATGTTCGTGGATCTTTTCTCAAGGCCACTCTCCGGTGCACACATCACGGCGGTGTTGGCTCTATTTGGCTGGGAGTCACCGGCAGTGCCACTTCAGGGGGTGTTGGTGGAAGGAATGGCGGCGTACATGCCACTCGGGCAGCCTAGGTAGGATGTGACCATGAATATGAATATGTAACCATTGAAGATGCTAGTGTGGAACGTTCGTGGCCTTAATGCTCCCGCAAGGCAGAACACGGTCTTTCAGGTGGTGACTACGGCTTGTCCAGCTATAGTGTGTCTACAGGAAACCAAATTGCAGGAGGTTACAGACAGCATTGTACGACAGTGCCTTGTCAATAAATATGAAAAGTCTTTAGTTGCCGGCTCTGGGGACATGTGGGGGATCTTGATAGCTTGGGACACCACTACCACCCAACTATCAAACCCACGCTTTACTAACCATACAGTTACGACACTTGTCAAGTGCTCGGAGGACGAACAACCACGGTGGCTCACTTGAGTGTATGTGCCACAGGTGGAGCGTGATAAAGCGGAGTTTATGCAGGACTTAGTGGACATTCGGAACCTGCACGTTGGGCCATGGCTAGTGGCAGGGGATTTCAACCTACTTGCTAAGCAGGAAGACAAGAACAATGCCTTGGTGTAGGAACAAAGTATGTCTACCAGAGGGGGGGGGGGTGAATGGGAGTTTTAAATTTTCTTCGGAAAACTCAAATCTCTCAGAACCCAGCAGCGGAATAAGTGAAGTAAAGACCATGATGAACTACTACAGAGAATCGAAGGGAAACTAAAGCATGCATCAAAGTAAAACACATGAATGAAATACATCGAATGAAAACATGAGAGACAGAGGTAACCAAAGGTGCTCGATGGCAACATGGAATTTGTTCGACCAGTTCGTCCTTCTACACAAGGAGTACGTCTGGTTGGAGGGGATGTGACTTAACATGGAAGATAAACTTTCTTCACCCTATTCTCCTCGACAATCGATTCGTCAACCGATGCCGATCACTCGTGGCAGATACTTGAAGGCGATCTCCGAACCTTGACTTCTTTGAGAACCACAATCACTCTTGGTCTCTGAAGAAATTAACACCTAACCGTCTAGAGAGTTTGCATCTCTCAAGAGTAATAGGCGGAGCATACTAAACTTAGATTCTAGTGATGCTGAACCACTATCTAATTCTTCGGCTCTAGGGTTTTTCTCTTGGTGGATTTTAAATTCAAAGCGCTCGGAGAGTGGGTTGCTCAACAATCTTCTCAGAATCAAACGGAGCAGCCACCGGACAAAGCCGACGCAGGGTGGCTATTTATAGGCACAACCTTCCCAGATGGGAAATGACCATTTTGGACATGAGGTCCAGCCAATGGCCAACCGACACGTTCACAACAGTCGGATTTTTGAGCAACGGGAACATTACTTGAGGAACAAGTAATGCTAACTCCGCGGTCCGAGGCAAATCTCTTGTAGCGAAGAAGATCACAGTCTTTTGTTGGCAAGTATTTGCTCGGAGCACAAAGAGATTTCTCTCACAACTTTCATAGGATTTGGGTTTAGCATCAGAGAATCAAAGCTTCGAATGCTATACCCCTCTTAATAGTACGGTGGCCCTATGACTCAATGAAAGAAGAAGAACAACGAAATAAATGTTACGTCTTCACTTCGTCTTCATTCTTCCTCGAACACAGTCATTTGCTTCGAACATGCACCGAACCAATTGCTTGGGATTCAGCAATTTTTAGGTTTTTTTTGTAGCTTTATCTTCGGTGATAACCTTCACTTCTGCGCAGGGAAATTATCTTCGTCATTTGCATCAAACTCCTCGATACTTCAGGGACCTGTTACTCTGTGTGCACTAGCAAACACATAAGTCCCATACTGTTTATGTCAAGAAACTCCAAAACATAAGGGGCCTACCTTTGCACCAACAATCTCCCCCTTTTTGGACGATTGTTGACAAAATAGATAATCATCAAAGTGAAGAGAGATAATGAAGTGTAACTTGAACAAGAGTGAACTTGCGTTACTTGACTCGATGATGAAATATACTCCCCCTAGATGTATGTTGATTCAATTGATATACAATTAAGTTCCTTGCAATTCATTTGAGTAAGTGGAGGATTTTCAATCGTATGAGGTAATTATTCGCACTGATGATAGATAATCCAACGAGAATTGCAATCATTCATGACTTCTGTTAATAATTCCATCTGCAAAACAATAAGCTTCGATAGAATATATTTCAGCAGGGGGGTATTAATTTTACAGCTCATAACAAAAGTTTTACAGTAGAGCACATGAGATGGCAAAAATATCTCAAAAGATAGAGAGAATAAACACAAAGACCAAATCCAACAGAGCAAAACTATTGAAACTCTTGATGTTATTTACCCCTTTTTGTCAACTAGTGTAAAAAATGTGACAAAAACATGACTGTCAAAAGGTGAATATGATTCACTCTGAGGCATCGCCTGAGGAGCTGCCCGAAGAAGTTTCTGATTTGGAAGTGTCTGGAATATATTCATGTTCAGCAGCAACAACAGATCCTTCAAGACTGGCTTGGTGCTTATAAGAGGAAGGCACATTTGGATCATCCTCATGAGTCTTGCAAGGTAGAGGATTCACTTCAGCAGGTTATTCAATAGGCGATGTAGCTTCTGATTCGTCGAGTAATTTGCGCAGCTGAATCCGAAGTAAATTCGTTGTTGGTTCACGAGCTGGCAAAGGTGGAGTGGTGCAATCTTGAAAATCTTCATTAGTGAACCTTTGGTCAATGTACTGATAGAGTTCTTGGAGGTGACAGTTGCTGAGTTGCTTCTTGGAGAAAAATTTCCGAAGCAATTTCCATAAACGCTTCTTGTTTTCTGCTGTGATCATGTGCACTACTTTTTTTTGGTTGTGTATGGCATTTAGTTCGGCTGCCAGATGCTCTCTCTTGACGATCTTTGGCCATATGTTTCAGTAGCAACTATTGAGTGCGCATGCTTACTTCAAGATGTGAAGGAGGCTGAGTGTTCGGCAAGAGATCACATTGAGGTAGCTTGGGTCCATTGAAGGTAGTATAAGTACTTGACATGGGAGCTTTTCCTGAGGAGAAATCTTCCATAACTCTCAGTGTATCACGCACAGGAGGAATGAAGCTTTTATGGCTGACCTTGGCAAGATATTCGGTCTTCATTGCATAGTCAATCACCTTCTAAATCCAGGTGCATACATCTTGATGGTTTTTGGACTCTGAGCTGAATCCATCAGTATGCACAAAAACATTTCTTCAACATCGAAGATATACCCTTGTGAGATGGCATGTATGGTGTTCCGAAGAACATCAGAGACAGCATTATCAGTATTCATCCCAGCCAATGGAGAGAGGGTGTATGTGAGAATGTGATACCACGTCTGATTGTCGAATTTCAAGTGCTCAGGCAGAGGAGGACCATTGTAGTCACGAATCTTATCTTCATCCATTGTACATCAGAAATCTTCATCGGAGATGGCATCAATGTTATGAACCCGACTCTCAGTTTTGCCATGCTCAAACCGAGGGAAATGAAAGTGTGACACAAAGTCCATGGCAGAGCATTTGATTCGTTTTCCTTTAGTCATCCATTCCATAATCCACTTTTTGCTATCTGACTCGTCTCCGGAGATATACAGGGTTGCATAAAATTGAAGGATAATCTCCCTGCTCCATGAATGCTGATAGCCCAAGATATGCGTGAGACCATAGTCTTCGATGTCTTGCAGAATTTGATTGAAACAAACGATGTTCTTCATAGCAGTAAAGTCTAGGAATTCATGCTGTCATAAAGAATTGAATAATATATAGCCTGTTCCTGAGTCCAAAACTAAGGAGATTCAGACGTACTGGCCTTGATGTAAGGACTTTCTTGAAAGAAAACCGGATGAGTGTTTTTGTTGAACAAAGGCCCTTTGACGCCAACGCCGATGGAAAACAAAGGCAGTCGCTCGCGAGGATAGGGGTACTTGAGTTCATCTTCAACAGAAATCACTTCATCCGCATAGATGACGGAATCTGAATGATGAGCTGACGTAGATTTTGCTGCAGAAGGATCAACATCCGAGGTTCTTCGTGCAGTGTCGAGTGAGATCCTCAAGGGAGAGGGATTTAATACTCGTTCAGGAGCTGAGTCAGGCACCGTAGCTTTATCAGTCATTGGGGCTGTTGTGGAATTGCTTCAGATGTAGCTAGAGGAACAGAGGGTGGAACCGAATCATGAGAAGCTTGTTGTTCAGGTCGAAGAATTTCACCTTCTTCGGACACTTGGTGCTGAGAAGGATTTGCTTCATGAGCTGGAGAAGCCACATGCACTGCTTCAGTTGGCCTTGGAGAAGTTGATTCATTTGCAACTGGTTCATGAGCAACCAAAGGACTTGCTTGTACATGAGAATTTTCTCTCGGTGCATCAGTATCAGGAGGAGGAGCATTTTTCTTCGCAATCTTCTTCTTCTTCGACGGATCAAAGTGCCCTTTTACCAGATCATTATAACTAGTCACGTAGGCTTGGTGATCAAGGCAAATCTTGCGAACATCCAGATCCGAATTAAATCCCAACCTTCTGTGCCGAAGGACTTTCAACTCTATTGATCTCGTCATATGATTCTCCAAGTTGCTTTATGACAAACTTGGATTTTGCATTCATCATATGGGTGTCAAGCTCCTTGAGTTGGCCAGTGAGCTCATTGATCTCAACTAAATCAGTTCTCAAATCTTGAATCAGATCAGATGCTTGAGAAATAACTTCAGGGGGAATGGGCAAAGATGCCACTTCTCCATCAAATAAATCATCGATAAATCTATCCAGCTACTCCATGATGAAGGTATGGTCGAAGGAATGTGGTGCAACAGAGACATTTTGAGGCTGAGCAGTGGTCTGAGCCGTAGGAGCAGTCTGTGCAACATTTTTCTCGGTCAGAGGCAATGATGCCAATGGTTGAGTCAGTTTTGGAGCAAATTGTTCAGCCTTTTCCATCACAGCATCAGTACTTGGAACCTTTTGCTTTGCAGCAGGGCCTTTTATTTGCTTCATCTTTTGCCTCGGCAGTTGTTCTCCTGGCTTAGCAGAGCCAACAGGTGCTTGGACTACTACATCTTGCAAGTTAATTGCATCAGGATGAGGATCTATATTCAATTTGTCAACCATAGTGACAATGGTATGAGGCGTCTTTCTTTTCAGATGAATCTTCTTCGGAGCTGCAACTAGGACGACACTTTCTCGAAGATCAGGCATAATAGTGGACGTAGTCACATTTACTTGTTTAGAGAGAGTTGCATCAATTTCTTCTCGAGTGAGCGGGGGATCATCTCTATCAGAAGAGTCACTTTGGTGTTCAACAGGCTTAGCTGGCCTTTTCCTCGGGGCACTCTTTTTCTTCAGATCGGCAGATTTTGGATCATATTTGATCTTCATTCCGCGTTCTACTTTTCCTTCAGCCTTTTTCTTCTCAACGTCTGATTTGATGAGATGACGATTTTCTTCTTCCTTGGCTTGATCTTTAGCGGCCTTCTTGGCTCGCTTTTCAGCATTCTTGAGGTGCTTGGCCTTTTTTTCCGGATACGAATCAGGAGTTATGGTGGACGACTCATGAGCATGAGGAGGTGGTGGAGGCCTCTGCTGTGGTTCACCTGCCTGGATGAGCCCAATCTCGCGGCAGTCACCCCATGGTGGTTGGAAAGCAAAGTTCATGGCATACCGAGGATGAACCATCTTGTAGTTAAACCACTTCCTTACCCAGTGGCGCCGAATATTTTGCACAAATCCTTTTCTCTAAGTGGAATCTTCTAGTGTTATATTCATCGTGAGAGACAAGCTCAGCTGTATTTTTGACTGGTTGCCTGCCACCTCTCCTCTTCTTCGGAGCATCTACCTCTTGTTCATCTGCATTTGGTTCGGATCTTTTCCTCTTGCTGGATGACGGGCCTCCTGTTGGGCCCTTTGCATTCAGTGCTTTTGATTCATCAACCGTTCCCATGAGAGCCTTTTGATCATTAGCCATACTGTGTACCTTGGCAGAATCTGCAACAGACTGCATTCACCTGTGAAGAGAATAGGTATGAGGGAAAATGGGGACAGGGTCACAATTGCTCACAGTGAAAGTTTTCTCGAACAAAAAGTTTTTGAGGAAGTATCAGATGCAGATTTTTAGAGATGTCTCAAAAGAATGAAACATATAGATCGAGCTAGTAGATCTGAAGAAGAATACTAGACAACGAGCTAGTCATTTCATTCGAACGAAGCATAACACAAACCCTAGATCTGACGGATTCGGATGCGAGGAAGAACTACAAACCACATCCGCACTAGAAAGGTAAATACTTAGATCTAAGAACCATGGTAAATCAGGAGAAAATTAACCGTGGACAAACTCAAAACATGAAGGATGAAAGTCCGAGTACGAACTACACGTACCCTAGCTCGATGACATGCAGCAACTACGGCGGCACAAGGAAGAAGATGTCCCACAGCGGCGTGGAATGACTCCGGTGACCTCTTTCCGGCAGCTAAGCGGCAAAGGGGTCGTCGGCATCGAGCTCATGGTGGAGCACTGCGGTGAGGGTTTCGGTGGAGAGACGGAAAGGAGAAAGAGTGTAAAGGAGGAAGAAAGGAGCGGTGCGGTTTAAATAGGCGAAAGAAAATTTTGCTCGTGGACGGTCTCTAGGCAGAGACGATTGCGATTCAATGGATAGGATGGACTGGCAGTTGATGTTGCACGTGGTAACCATCAAAGATCGTGGTCCAGATTTGGGCGGGAATACCCAAATTTTGGACTGCTTTCGCAAAGTAGATAAATGTTCGGACCGAATCTTAATCATGGTCAAGGACACCAGTTAAGTTTCGTTCGAGATAAAATTGAGCATTTGCAACAGAACATCACAGACTGGAAAAGATAGATCAGAGGGAAAATAGGGTCCTAGGCATTTCAGTCAGACAGAAACACAAACACATGAGCAAATAGCTATGAGAGAAACGCATTCGGACAGAAACCAAATCCATCGAATGAAGAGAAATCCAACGAAAGGAAATTGTGGTGGCGTAACCCACCGTATAAGAACTTTATGACCTCGAGAATCACACAATTATCATGGCACCCGGTTAGTCTAGTTCTTTGTTAATGTATTCACTCTCAGAAAGAAAATTTCACTTTGTCGAAATTTCCAAACTCTTCGAGTGTTATGCACCCTGTGTTAGCACGGGTCTAGTCTTACCACGTTTGTGAAGTCTAGGATATTTAGCTCACACTGTAAAGCACATAATCTTTTCTCGTTGAGAGGCTTGGTGAAAATATCAGCGAGATTGTCTTCGGTCTTGACGTGATTTATGATAATATCCTCCCGAGCAACATGATCATGAATAAAATGGTTTCTGATGGCAATATGCTTCATGCGAGAATGCTGCACAGGATTATGTGCAATTTTGATGGCACTCTCATTATCATAATATAGAGGGATATGCTTGACCTTGTGCCATAATCCTTCAGTGTTTGCTTCATCCACAATAACTGAGTGCAACAAGCGCCAGATGCAATATATTTGGCCTCAGCCGTAGAGAGAGATACACAATTCTGCTTCCTTGAAGACCAACAGACCGACGATCTACCGAGGAAATGACATGTCCCCGAGGTAGATTTCCTATCAACCAAGTCACCAGCCCAATCTGAGTTTGAATAACCAACAAGATCAAACTATGCTCCCTTAGGATACCATAAACCTAAGGTGGGGGTGTGAGCCAAATATCTCAGAATGCGCTTGACTGCTTGGTGATGCAATTCTTTTGATGCAGCTTGATAGTGGGCACACATGCAAACACTCAACATAATGTTAGGTCTGGATGCACAAAGGTAAAGCAGAGATCCAATCATCGAACAATAGGCTTTCTGATCGTAGTCCTTACCATACACATGTGCATCTAGCTTACCATTCTAGGCATTGGAGTTTTATAGCCCTTCATTTTGGAGTCTTGGATTTTGAACTCCTTCAGGCACTATTTCAGGTGCTTCTCCTGTGAAATGAAAATGCCATTGTCTTGTTACGAATTTGCATTCCGAGAAAGAATTTGAGTTCACCCATCATGGACATTTGATATTTATCGGACATCATTTTCCCGAATTCTAAGCTGCAAGCATTGTTAGTACAGCCGAACATAATATCACCCACATATATTTGACAGACGAATAAATCATTGTTAGCAGCACGAGTGAAAAGTGTGGGATCTGTGGATCCTGGCCTGAACCCTTTGTCGAGCAAAAACTTCTTCAGGGTGTCATACCACAGTAGTTAGCCAAACGAGTGCGAGAACGAGTTGTGGGCCATAATTTGGATTCTCAATTTCATCAAGAATTAGTGAAGGATCAACTCGATTTGCCACACTAGGAAGAGCATTTTCTTCGTGATGGTCATTATCATCAACATCAGTGTTGGTGTCATCATTTCCTTTAGGATTGGCATGTTGATTGGCATTTTGATCTTGATTCTCATTTCCATCTGGAGGAGCATTTGCTTCGGTAGTGGCTTGACGAGTTCCACTTCGAGTCATAGGAGCATCATCATCATATGACTCAAGTGCATTTCCTTCAACAGGCTTGACGCTCCCAATGGCCGTTTGCCGAATAGCATCCGATATCAGCGGTTCATCTATCACATTTGACAGGTGTCGGTGTCAAAACCAGCGGATCTCGGGTAGGGGGTCCCGAACTGTGCGTCTAGGATCGATGGTAACAGGAGACAGGGGACACGATGTTTACCCAGGTTTGGGCCCTCTCTATGGAGGTAATACCCTACTTCCTGCTTGATTGATCTTGATGAATATGAGTATTACAAGAGTTGATCTACCACGAGATCGTAATGGCTAAACCCTAGAAGTCTAGCCTATATGACTATGGTAATGTGTATATCCTTTCCGGACTAACCCCTCCGGTTTATATAGACACCGGCGGGATCTAGGGTTTACATAGAGTCGGTTACATAAGAAGGAATCTTCGGTCGCCACGCTTGCCTTCCACGCCAAGTAGAGTCCAATCCGGACACGGGTACAGTCTTCGGCCTTCATGTCTTCACAGCCCATCAGTCCAGCCCATGGATAACAGACCGGACGCCTGAAGACCCCTTAGTCCAGGATTCCCTCGGTAGCCCCTGAACCTGGCTTCAATGACGAGGAGTCCGACGCGCAGATTGTCTCCGGCATTGCAAGGCGGGATCCCCTTTCCGAACTCCAAGATAGTCTTCGGACGCGATGATAGTATCCGGACCTGCCACATACACACCATATATAACCGCAGAGAGAATATATATTTTTACATGAGTTCTATCCGCTGACAGCTTTTTATAACACGGCACCACGTCTGTCCGGTCATAATTTCGAACCGTTTTTGTCTGCTACTCCATGTTTTGAGACGCGGTTGTCATTGGCACGTCTTGTCAAAGCAGAGATCGTGTCCCCTTATCACGGGATTCTCATCAATGCGGGCATGGTTAATCTAACTGTGCTGTTCATACGACCCTTGGGAATAGGCGAGCTTTTAGGGCGAGTGAGGAGGCATTTAATATTCGCTGCCTTTATAAGGGGATAAGGACTCCTTCTTCCTCCCTCACGCCCTCTCTCCGTCTCCGTCTTTCCAATCTCGAGCTCCAGCGCCCAAGTACTCATCTCCTTTCCACTCAAGCAACCACGTCCGGATCCGGAGGTCAGGGCAAGTGGATGGTATCCTCCATCAAGGAGGAGGACATTACTGAGCTTCGGGCAGCCGGGTATTTGGTGAAGGAGATCGCCCACCGTCTGATGGCCGAGGGACAAGTCGTCCCCACGCCGAAGCCCACTGAGAGGGTAGTATTCATCCCCCATTTCTTCCGCGGGCTAGGGTTTCCGCTCCACCCTTTCGTCTGTGGGCTGATGTATTATTACGGGATAGATTACCATGATCTGTCCCCGAACTCCTTCCTGAACATCTCGGCGTTTATCGTCATGTGCGATGCCTTCCTCCGCATCCAACCCCACTTCGGGCTGTGGCTCAAAGTCTTCAACGTGAAGCTGAAGGTGGTGGACGGCCAGCACGCGGAGTGCGGAGGAGCCATGGTGAGCAAGCTACCCAACGTCTCCTGGCTGATAGGTACTTTTGTGGAGATAGTGAAGGAGTGGCAGAGACAATGGTTCTGCATCACGGAACCCCGCGGCACCACCTGGGCCGCGGCTGCCGAATTCCGCTCCGGTGCTCCCATGAGGCTCATCTCTTGGGTCGAGAAGAGTTCGGACTGGTGTTCGCCCGATGAGCTGATAGCGTTGCAGACGCGCGTCCAGAGCATGATAGCCAAGGACGTCAAGCTCGTCGATGTGATCCAGGTGATGCTAGTTCGCCGGATTCTTCCATGCCAGCGCAGAGGTCGCCCTCTGTGGGATTTCAATCCGAAAAAGCATCAGACCCTGGTGAGGCTCTTCGAGACCACCCATGAAGATGCCTGGAAGTTGCTCTTTAAGGGCAACGAGAAACCGCCGGCCATGGATTCAGACCGTGGTCACGACTGTAAACACGCCGCCAGCGAGGTATTTTACTTTTGACGTATCCCCAACTTAAATGTTTTGAGGATGATGTCTGAGCTTTTATTATGGCTCTTTCAGGACTGGATGGAGAGGGCGAAGCAGATCCAATGTCCGGCTCCGCTGCTTGAAGAACCAGTCATCCCGCGTCTAGCGAAGATGCTGGTGTCGGCACCGTATAAGGCACCGGAGAAGAAGGCCAAGGGGGCCAAGAGTGGCCCCCGTCACAAGGGCACTTCGGACGTGACGTCCGAAGACGACGAAGCCCATTCCTCTGTCCCTGAAGACAATGACGAGGAAGAGGAGGAGGAGGAAAACGACCCTCCCCCCGAGGAGAAGAAGAAAAAGAGGGCGCCTTCGGCGCATCTAGAGGAGGGATAGCCCAAGAAGGGGAAGGGCGTCCCAGCGGTCAACACCGCGTGGGACGTTGACAGCAGTCCGGAACGACGCCCCCGCACAAAGCCCCATGCCGCATCGTAAATGACATGGCTCACTCATGCGCACATCCGGTCCTTTCTCTTTATTATCTTGACATGGTTAACTGCACTATCGCAGTCCGGCCCGTGACCTTATCCAGTGATCCTCATCTGCAGGTTCGCTGGCTTCGTCGGAGATGGCGAGCATGTCGCCACCGCCTGCTTATTCCCCCGGGACCAGGGAAGACACCGAAGTGTTGTCCCGGAGGACCGCTCCAAATCGGGCAGGAGCCCAGGACGCTGTCCGGGAGGCGCCGCAAGGCAAGACCTCCACTACCGGACATACGGAGGAGCCAATCCCTAGGGAGATTGACGAGGAGGGCCGCATCCAGTTCGGCCCTCAGCCGAATATGATTCCGCAGACTCATATAGCTCCAGAGTCAGGCGAGCAGCCCCCTTTAAAGGGGGGTGCTCCGCTTCCACCGGTGGCCCCCGTCCATCCAGGGGCGCCAGATAACCTGATGGAGGCGCTACGAGGTGCCTCCGTTATGGACGAGCATCGTGTCCTTATGGGTGCGGTGATTGAGAAGGTTTAGTCCGCCAAGAGTCGACTGAACGAAGCCTGCGGCAACCTATTGACAGGTTTCGAGGTTAGCGATATAGGAAGAGAAAAAACCCATGTAGTCAATAGCCCCTGAGACACTGTCCGGTGTTCGGCGAAAAGAACCGGACAGAGGATCAATCTTCTATTGTAGGAGACTAACGTAATATGTATGCATAAGCATGCGTCGCTGTTAGCTGCAACCTCGCATGCTGCCGAAGTCTCTGAATTGAGGCAGAGGCTGGAGCGGACAGAGAACGAGCTCGGCGAGGTTAAGGTTCGGCTCCAGGAGAAGCAAGGTGAGGAACGACTTGCTGTGTGTTCGGAAAGCATAAGCGCTGTATATTGACTATAGTGTCGTAATATGTGCAGGAGCCGCGACCGAGGTCGAGGCCCTGAGGAAGGCCCTGGGCGAGGCCGAGGAGAAGGCTGTCCAGCAGCAAGCCGCCCGTAAGAAGCTCAAGGCCCGGGTCAAAGAAATCCAGCAGGGCTCCAGGATGCGGCGAAGAAATGCGAGGCCTTGGAGCATGATGCGTCGGTTCAAGGGACCGAACTCGCCAAGGCTCGTCAGAGCGCGGAGGCCGCAAGGAATGAGGCCCAGGCCGCCCTCCGGGAAATCCAGGAGGCCCAGAAGATCACAGCAGGTAAGGCATTTAAGATGCAAAGCAAATATGCGGAGAAGCAGTACCTTTTACTAACCCGGGTTCGGAGTTCCCCAGGGGATTTTGCGGATTTACCGTGCAGTGTATCAGACGCCGTGGAGTTCTATTGAGCCGAAGGAGGGGGTTCGACGGAAAAGTTATTCTGGTCGCAATATGCGATGCCAGAACCTCCCGTGTCCTTCACCGATCAGCTCAAACAGCTGGTGGAGCTGCATAGGGTGGCCGAACTAGCCATGAAGGATTTGATAATCCGGCTATGGCCAGCCGAAGCTATGCCTGGCAGCTACTTCGGACTTGTGAGGCAGATGGTGAACGCCTGTCGTCGGCTGGACATCGTCAAGCGCTCTGCCTTTATTGAAGGTGCCCGCATGGCCTTCGCCCGTTGCAAGATGTGGTGGGCCAAGCTGAACGCCGTTGAAGTGGCTAGAGGGCCGCCGGAGGGCAAGGAGCACCGCACACCCGAGCGATATTTTGCGGATGTTATAGAAGGGTCTCGACTTGCAGCAGCTGAGTGCGGGCAGGACATTATTTTCAAATGAAAACATTTGTGTTGCCTTTGCCTTGTATTATGAAAACAAAGCCTGTTTTGTAATGTAATTTGGTTATGCTTTTAATTGTTTCCTCCTATGCGGCCGTGTTGTATGTAATCTGATGGTTAGCCAGCCGTCGGCATCTGCCCTCACGTACGTAATACGGAGGTGTTTGGGATGGAATCTAAACAATCTTGATCCAATTGTATGGTCCTTGAAGGAGTTGTTTAGCGCAACGAACAAGGCAATCAGACTATACGGCTTAAACGCCCTCACTTAGCCATAGGAGTTTTATAATAAAGCATGGGCGCAGCCCCTGGTTCAAACCAGAGTGCTGTCAACATCTGATCGAGAAGTGCCGATCTTTCGCATAATGCGGAAAAAATCTCCAACGATTTGTAACCCTCGAACAGCTGACCGGTTCTCGCCATATGATGACAGTCAGTTTTCGGCTTTCTCTACTGAGGTGCTCATCTGGTCAAGGCCAGGGCACAATCGCAGTAGTTCTCCCTTTACTACCCTAGCTGATTCAGCGGAACGTAGGGTAGCAAGCACAGGAGCCGGGCAACCCAACTATTGACCAAAGATATGATTCGGAGCCAATGCATATAATGCTAAATTCGGGGTGCTGAACTTATCTATAAGAAGTGTTCGGACTTTGCTACCGTATTATGGGACGATGGGGAGCCCCTGTCGAGTATGAGACGTACCAGATTGTACGGATGCGATTGATAAATGGAAATAAAAATGGAGTAGGAAACGAAAACCACAGAAACTGGGTCGCAAACCATTTTCATTATAACTGTATGGATACGTCAAGGCATACCCTGTACAAAAAGTGCGATAAGCATCCGGGCTATTTAACATGCCGGAATTAAGAGGGCGCAGCGTGCGGATCCTGAGAAATAATTAGAAATACCATCAAGAAGAACGTGTAGAGGTTACCCTATGCACTTATATTGCTTGCCGTCTTAGTATGTCGATCCTTCGAAAGGACTGGTTGCCAGGCACACTGGAAAAAGAACCTGAAACAAAAGGAAAAAAGGTTGAAAGTATGTGTGAGTCCGGGGTCGGTCAAGCCGTACTGTGGACCACAAGTTGTGCCTCCGTGGATGCCCATGGGATTTTAAGTGCGTAATTATGTGCGCGTGGTACGAGTGCCACTACTTGATCAGGGCTGGGACGGAGGCAGAATTGCTAGTCAAGCTCTTGACGGGCCGAGTTGTCCTGTGGCAGCGTAGTCCGGACCTTCTTGACGGTGTCCGAGGGCTCGACAGCCGGATTGCGGTTCTGCTTGAAAAGGCCGTTATGTACTTCTGCTACTAGGGCGGTGGTATGCTCCTCTGTACGGAGGGAGCGTTCCGTATTTCCATTAACTGTTATGACGCCGCGTGGACCGGGCATCTTGAGCTTGAGGTAAGCATAGTGTGGGACCGCGTTGAATCTAGCGAACACGGTTCGTCCGAGCAGTGCGTGGTAGCCACTGCGGAAGGGGACGATATCGAAGATTAACTCTTCGCTTTGGAAGTTGTCCAGAGAACCGAAGACCACCTCCAGCGTGATTGAGCCCACGCAGCGGGCCTCAACGCCTGGTATGACTCCTTTAAAGGTAGTCTTTGTGGGCTTGATTCGTGAGGGATTAATGCCCAACTTCCATACTGTATCCTAGTAGAGCAGGATAAGGCTGCTTCCACCATCCATCAGGACTCATGTTAGATGGAATCCGTCGATGATTGGGTGAAGGACCAGTGCGGCAGAACCGCCATGGCGGATACTAGTAGGATGATCTCGACGATCGAAGGTGATCGGAAATGAAGACCACGGATTGAATTTTGGGGCGACTGGCTCTACCGCGTAGACGTCCCTGAGTGCCCGCTTGCGCTCCTTTCTAGGGATGTGTGTGGCGTATATCATGTTCACCGTTTTGACTTGAGGGGGAAATTTCTTCTGCCCCCCGGTGTTCGGCTGCTAGGGCTCGTCGTCCTCGTCCTCACTTTGTGATCCCTTTTCTTTGTTTTCGGCATTTTAACTTGCCGGCCTGTTTGAAGACCCAACAATCTCTGTTGGTGTGATTGGCTTGTTTGTCTGGGGTGCCGTGTATCTGGCATGGACGGTCGAGTATGCGGTCCAGGCTGGAAGGTCCCTCATTGTTCCTCTTGTAGGGCTTCTTCCGTTGGCTGGACTTGGAGCTGCTGAATCCGGCGTTCACTGTGGTGTCATCGGTGTTATCGCCATTGCTTCGGCGTTTGTGTCTATTGCGCCGGAGCTTGCCGGTGCTGTTCTTGGCCTCAGAGGGGCCTGCCTCGTTGGCTGTGTTTTTGCTTCGGGCCAGCCAGCTGTCCTCACCCGCGCAAAAGCGGGTCATGAGTGCTGTGAGGGCTTCCATGGATTTCAGCTTTTCTTGGCCGAGGTGGCGGGCGAGCCATTCGTCACTGATGCTGTGTTTGAAGGCTGCTAGGGCTTCGGCGTCCGGACAGTCAACGATCTAGTTCTTTTTGGTTAGGAACCTAGTCTAGAATTTTCTGGCTGATTCTCCAGGTTGTTGAACTATGTGGCTTAATTCGTCGGTATCAGGTGGCCGAACATATGTACCTTGGAAGTTGTCGAGGAAGGCTTCTTCCAAGTCCTCCCAGCTGCCGATGGAGTTCTCAGGCAGACTATTTAGCCAGTGTCAAGCTGGTCCTTTGAGCTTTAACGGGAGGTATTTGATAGCGTGGAGGTCATCTCCTCGGGCCTTGTGGATGTGGAGAATAAAATCTTTGATCCACACTGCGGGGTCGGTTGTTCCGTCGTATGATTCAATATTGACAGGCTTGAACCCCTCGGGGAATTCGTGATCCAGCACCTCATCTGTGAAGCCGAGAGGGTGTGCGGCGCCTCTCCGACGAAGTCCGTCTGTGGTTATCGGCCCGGGTGTGATTAAGTTTCGTCACGTCCGAATAGGTAGCTGTCATCCCGAGTAGGGAAGCGTCCTCGCGATCCGTATATAGATCTGGTGTGTCCTGCTCTACTGTTCAATTCCTGCCGAAGATCGTATATATGGTCCTGAGCTAGTCTGTCCCTGTGTTTGCGAGGCGGTGGGGCGGGTTGTTGTTCGGCCTGAGTTGCCGTTTTATCCCGACCGCGGGGTGGTCGGTCTGCCGCACTATCCCGACCGCATGGCGGTCGGTCCGCATTGCGCGAGGGAGGTATGGGATCTGGTGCCTCCTCATCGAACTAAGGTAGCAGTCTGCGTTTTGGGTAACTCTTGGCTGGGCGCTTGAGGCCGTATTCTTCGGCTTCCAGGACATCGGTCCATCTATCGATGAGTAGGTCTTGATCTTCTTGGAGCTGTTGCTGCTTTTTCTTTAGGCTTCTTGCAGTAGCTATGAGCTGGCACTTAAAGCGCTCCTGCTTGAGGGGTGCCTCAGGCATGATGAAGTCCTCATTGCCAAGGCTCTCATCATCCTCGGAGAGTGGATGGTAACTATCATCATCCAGGTCATTGGTCGTGGCTTGTTTACCAGGGTTAACTTGCTCGTTGTCTTGCTCCTCCTGTTCGGATGCAGCTCCAACAGGGTCTTCATTATTTTCGGCGTCGCCCCGAGTCCTATTTTCTCCGGTGCCAGTGTTGCCATCTTTTGAGCGACGAGGCTTAGAGCCGCGTTTAGGGCGCCGACGCTTGGACTGTCTCTCGGAGGGTTTATTCGCATCTGGCTCTTCTTTGTCATCGCCAGATCCTTTAGGTGTATTAACCATGTAGACATCGTACGAAGAGGTGGCCGTCCAACGTCCAGTGAATGACGGGTCTTGGCTTTGCTCCTTGTCGACATCGTCGTCCATAACGTCGATGTCTTCGGATCCATAATCGAGCTCGTCGGTTAAGTCCTCAACGGCAGCTATGAAGTGGGTGGCGGGCGGGAAGCAAAATTCCCCATCATTAGCCTCTAACTCGAACCAAACATAGTTCGGCTGCGAGTCCGTCTCCAAGGACAAATTATTTAAAGAGTTCAGCACATGGCCGAGTGCTGAACAACGTCTGCGGCGCTGAATTCGAAGATCGATAACCGATCTAGCTCGGTGTCCGCAGGCGTACACGGTCCGGAACTTATAGCCGGAGACGAGTCCGAGGTTCCGTTGAAGCAAATATTGCCGGTTGTTGAGTCGGTGTGTGGCTCCAACGCCACAGACTCTGTGACCTTGGACATTACGATGTGCTCCAGATTTAAGGCCGTTGCAGCAACAGGAACTATCTCCTGGATGTGATCCGGTGACAGATTTAAGTCATGTTCATCGAAGCGAGGAGGAGCGATCGCCGTGGTCTCGAACCCATTGAAGATCAAGTCTCCATGGATATCCACGACGTAGTTCCAGCTTCCAAATCTGACCTGACGGCCAGGGGCGTAGCTGTCGATCTGCTCCAGATGGCCAAGCGAGTTGGCCCGCAGTACGATGCCACCGAACACAAAAATCTGTCCGGGAAGGAAGGTTCCTCCTTGGACAGCGTCGTCATCGATGATTGAAGGGGACATCAAAACCTTTTGTCGATGGCATAGTGGAACTCTCAATGAAAGCACCAATGTCGGTGTCAAAACCGGCGGATCTCGGGTAGGGGGTCCCGAACTGTGCGTCTAGGATCAATGGTAACAGGAGACGGGGGACACGATGTTTACCCAGGTTCGGGCCCTCTCTATGGAGGTAATACCCTACTTCCTGCTTGATTGATCTTGATGAATATGAGTATTACAAGAGTTGATCTACCACGAGATCGTAATGGCTAAACCCTACAAGTCTAGCCTATATGGCTATGGTAATGTGTATATCCTTTCCGGACTAACCCCTCCGGTTTATATAGACACCGGGGGGATCTAGGGTTTACATAGAGTCGGTTACATAAGAAGGAATCTTCGGTCACCAAGCTTGCCTTCCACGCCAAGTAGAGTCCAATCCGGACACGGGTACAGTCTTCGGCCTTCATGTCTTCACAGCCCATCAGTCCGACCCATGGATAACAGGCCGGACGCCCGAGGACCCCTTAGTCCAGGACTCCCTCAGCAGGTGCTCCTTTTGAGAGCCATTAGATTCATCAAACCGCACATTTACCATTTCCATAACTTTCATTTGGTGAGAGTTATAGACATGATACATATGCGAGTTTGAGCCATAACCAAGAAGAAAACCTTCATGTGCCTTAGGTGCAAACTTGGAGGAATGATTCATATCAAGAATGTAACAAGGTGCACCAAAAACACGTAGATAAGAAACATTTGGTTTCTTGCCAGTGATAAGCTCATATGAAGTTTTCTTAAGGAACTTGTGAAGATAAACACAATTGATAACATGACAAGCAGTGTTAATAGCATCAGCCCAGAAGCGAATGGGAGTTTTGCACACACTGAGCATAGTTCTTTCCATTTCAATGAGAGTTCTGGTCTTACGTTCAACATCTCCATTCTGTTGGGGAGTGTATGCAGTAGAGAACTCATGGGTGATAGCATGATCATCGATAAATTCAGCAATGTGAGTATTTTTAACTCAGTTCCATTATCACTTCTGACATGCTTAATTCGCACATCATATTCATTATGGGTCATCTTATCGAAGCTTTTGAAGATGTCTTGAGTAGAAGTCTTGTGTTTGAGAAAGAATACCTAAGTGTATCGAGAGAAATCATCAACAATAACCAGACCATAGTGACTACCACCAAAGCTTGCATAGTTCTGAGGACCGAATAAATCCATATGAAGAATTTCTAGTGGTCCTGTTGTGGTCATAACTGTCTTGGATGAATGATGCTTCTTAGCCAATTTACCAGCCTCACAGGCAGCACAGAGACGATTCTTGTCGAATTTTACATCAGGAATCCCACGAAGATGATTTTTCTTCACCAGAGTCTGCAAATTTCTCATACCTACATGACCAAGTCTACGGTTCCACAACCATCCTTCGGTTTCTTTTGCAAGCAAACAAGTTTGGACTGAGGGACCCTTAGAGAAATCCACAATATAAAGATCAGCCTTTCTAATTCTCTCAAAGACGAAGGAATGGTCAGAGGCCATGAAGACAATGCATTTGGAGATAGAGAATAAGACTAGCATGCCTAAATCACATAGCTTGCCAACTGACATGAGATTGAATCCAAGGGATTGAACAAGCAGCACATCATCAATAGACTTATCCTTTGAGATAGCAATTTTACCTAGCCTAATTACCTTTCCTTTGTTGTTGTCGCCAAAAGTGATATACTTCAAAGGAGAAGTAGTTAAGTTGGGGTTGACAAACAACGACTTGTCTCCGGTCATATGACTAGTGCATCCACTATCCATAATCCATTCAGTGCACCTGGAGACACAGTCCTGCAGAAGAATTAGGCTTTCTTAAGCACCCACATCTTTGCAGGTGGATTTGAAACAAATGAACGAGCAGGATATGCTTTCTTTCGATTACCATAGTTGTTACTCGGTGAGGAGCTAGTATAATTGAAAGAGTAAGCATTGAAATTCTTTCCAGGTGAGTGAGCATAATGATTGTATCCAGTATGCATGTACTCATACTGTCGAATCCTTTGTGCCTGCATGGTTAGTCGAGTGGAAATAGGCAGATCATCAATAGTTTTCTTCAGCACCCAAATGGCTTTCTTTGGGGGGCCATTTCTGCTGTTTGGTCCAACATAGCGAGCAACAGTCTCACAATGTGATCTTTGAATAGCTTATAGTTGTTCAGGGAATCATCATCAGGATATTCAAGCATGGAAGAGTTATACCCTGAAAGTAATGCTAGGTCGAGCATTTTGCTCTTTGCAGGAACCCACACAGTTTGAGGATATTGATGTGGTTCCCAGTAAGTGCCATTTTCATTCAGTTTCCTTTCGAAACCGATGCCTTCCTTTCTAGGATTTTTGTGAAGAATAGATTTCTTCAGAACATCGCAAAAGGTTTGGTATCCTTTGAGAGATTTGTACATTCCCGTCTGAAGAAGATCCTTCAACCTAGCATTTTCATCAGAAACAGAACTATTTTCCTCGATCGAGGGGTTAGCATTCACAAATGATTCAACATTAGATTCATCATTATTTCGTTCAATGCATTTTAAACATGGTGGCTCAAATACTTTAGGTTTCTCTTTAAGTTGTTGGGTGAGAAGAGAATTATTTTCATCAAATCCTCATGAGCCTCTCTCAGCGCCTCGAGTTCTTGTTTCCTTTTCAGGTAATCATAGGTCAATCTTTCGTGGTCCGCTGAGAGAAAATTATGACGAGTTGAGAGTTCATCCATTCGTGATTTGAGAGTGGAATACTCTTCCGTCAGCGACTGGTTTTTCTCCATCTCCTCTAGCAACAGCCCTTCAGATTTCCTGAGGGTTTTCTTAATTTTCTCAAGAGAATTTTGTTGTATATTGGCAATTTTGATCAACTTAGCATGGTCATCCTCATCAGAAGAATATTTATCACTGGAGCGAGTCTTGTGATGCTTGGAGGATACCTTCTCTTTCGAAGCCTTGGCCATGAAGCAGTATGCAAGAGATTTGTCGTCACTTGAAGGATTCCCGAAGAAGTTTGTCGTAGCAGAGGAGGCACATGCTATGCCAACCATGTCGGATTCGAAATCTTCGTCAGATTCTTCTTCCTCTTCAGAACTCGATGATTCTTCTTCCTCAGACTCCATTTCCTTGCCGATGTATGTCTTGGCCTTGCGAGAAGTATTCTTGTGGTTGGAGGAGGACTTGGAAGGATTCTTTGAGGAAGATCTTGGCGATGATTTTGAGGAGGAGCTGTTCTTCTTCTTGAAGAACTTATTTGTTTTCTTCTCATCATCGGAGTCGTAGTTCTTGCTCTTGCCTTTGCTTCGATAGTTGCTCGAACCATATCTCCCACTAGCATGGATTTCAGCTTCCCAGAGAGGGCAGTCCAAAATGAAGTGTCCAGGATTTTTGCACTTGAAACAGGTGTATTCTCTGGCTGGTTTTGAGGATTTTGAACCCCCAGAGTTGCTTGAACTTATTTTATGGAACTGGCTTTTCTTGTGGAAATGTTGGAATCACTTCATGATCAGTGCGAGATCTTTGCTGAGTCGTCCTGGATCATCTGAATCTTCTTCAGCATTTCCATCCGAGGAGGAATCAGCCATAGCCTTGAGAGTATGATTTTTGCGTTGAGTCAAGCCATACAGATCTCTTTTCTCTTCTTCTTGTTCCTCGTGTGTGTTTAGTCTTTCCATGATATCAGCGGAGTTGAGGCTTGTGAAATCAGGACACTCTTGAATCATCAGAACAAGCGTGTCAAATGAAGTGTCAAGAGATCGAAGCAGTTTCTTTACAGCCTCATTGGCAATGATATCTTTGGCACTAAGTCCTTGAAGTTCATTGCTATGTCACTGAGGTGGTCGAAGGTTTGCTGACAGCTTTAATTTCCAGTGTGCTTGAAGCGATTGAACTTTGCACGAAGAGTATCAATTCAAGCTTCTTTCTGAGTTGAAACTCCTTCATTGATCTTTTCGAGGACATCCCATGGCTCCTTTGTAGTTTCACACTGGAGATACCGAAGGAATTGTGCTCGAGAGAGATGGCCACCAATTTCATCTTTGGCTTGAGCATCCAGCTAAATGAGCTTATTTTCTTCATTGGTAGGAGCTTGAGGAATAACTACCGTGAACCGATATGCACCACGTTCCACATATCATCATCTATAGCTCGAAGACAGATCTTCATCTTCACCTTCTAGAAGGGATAGTCTGTCCCATCGAATATGGGAATCTTGAGATGCACCTTGTAGTTCACTGAAGACATACTTAAGCTCCAAAGTCATTAGTCTAAAATGAGCAGAGTCAAGGAGTACCTTGCTCTGATACCAATTGTAGGAACGAAGTATGTCTACTAGAGGGGGGTGAATGGGAGTTCTAAATTTTCTTCCAAAAACTGAAATCTCTGAGAACCCAGCAGCAGAATAAGTGAAGTAAAGACTAAGATGAACTACTACGGAGAACCAAAGGGAAACTAAAGCATGCATCAAAGTAAAACACATGAATGAAATACATTGAATGAAAAAACATGAGAGATAAAGGTAACTGAAGGTGCTCGATGGCGACATGGAGTTTGTTCAACCAGTTCGTCCTTCTGCACAAGGAGTACGTCTGGTTGGAGGGGCTGTGACTTAACACAGAAGATAAACTCTCTTCACCCTATTCTCCTCGACAATCGAGTCGTCAACCGATGCCGATCACTTGTGGTAGACACTTGAAGGAGATCTCCGAACCTTTAAAGAGTTCTTCTTTGAGAACCACAATCACTCTTGGTCTCTTAAGAAATTGACACCTAACTGTCTAGAGAGTTTGCAGCTCTCAAGAGTAATTGGAGGAGTGTACTAAACTTAGATTCCAGTGATGCTGAACCACTATCTAATTCTTCGGCTCTAGGGTTTTTCTCTCGGTGGATTTTAAACTCAAATCACTCGGAGAGTGGTTGCTCAACAATCTTCCCAGAATCAAACGGACCAGCCATCGAACAAAGCCAGCGCGGGGTGGCTATTTATAGCCGCAACCTTCCCAGATGGGAAATGACCATTTTGGACACGAGGTCCAGCCAATGGCGAACCGACACGTTCACAACAGTCGGATTTTGGAGCAACGGTAACATTACTTGAGGAACAAGTAATGCTAACTCCTCGGTCCGAGGCAAATCTATTGCAGCGAAGAAGGTCATAGTCTCTTGCTGGCAAGTATTTGCTGAGAGCACAAAGAGATTTCTCTGACAACTTTCATAGGATTTGGGTTTAGTATCAGAGAATCAAAGCTTCGAATGCTATACCCCTCTTAATAGTATGGTGGTCCTATGACTCAACGAAAGATGAAGAAGAACGAAATAAATGCTACGTCTTCACTTCGTCTTCATTCTTCCTCGAATGCAGTCATTTGCTTCAAACATGCACCGAACCAATTACTTGGGCTTCAGCAATTTTTAGGGGTCTTTCTTGATAGCTTTATCTTTGGTGATAACCTTCACTGCTACGCGGGGAGATTATCTTTGTCGTTTGCATCAAACTCCTCGATACTTTAGGGACCTATTACTCTGTGTGCACTAGCAAACACATAAGTCCCATACTGTTTATGTCAAAAAACTCCAAAACATAAGGGGCCTATCATTGGACCAACACTTTGTTAATAGAAGGACGTTGACATGATTCCGTGCCAAGCAGAACTTACCTGAGCTTAAAGAACTTTACCTGAATGGGAGACACTACATGTGGTCCAATGAAAGGCAGACTGCGACATTGGAAAAGATTGACCATGTCTTCGTTTGGAACGAGTGGGATGACGCATACCCCTCTTGTTTCCTTTCTGCCCTTGGCACTGCGGTCTCGGACCACTGCTCGTTGATGCTAGACTTGAACGTGGATATTAGTACGAGGAAAATATTTAGGTTTGAAGAGTTTTGGTGCAAAGCCGAGGGATTTATGGACGTAGTCCAGATGGCGTGGACCTCGACGCCGACAGCCTCCAATGTCTATCTCACTCTACATAACAAGCTCAGAGCCACGACTGTTATCCTACAAGGGTGGAGTGACCGTTGGATTGGGAATGTGAAACTACAGATTGCTATTGCTATGGAGGTGATCAAGCAACTTGATATTGCTATGGAGTCGAGGGAACTCTCCAACATGGAAAGGGATTTGAGGAGGTGTTTGAAGAAGAAGCTGCTAGGGTTGTGCTCCCTAGAACGTGCAATCATGAGGCAGCAGTATTGGCTCTTGCAGTTGCAGGAAGGAGATGGTAACACGAGACTATTCCACAATCAAGCGAGTCACAGGCACAGGAAAAACATCATTAGGGCAGTACGACATAATGGCCAATTATACTCGGGGCAAGATGAGGTGGCATCGACAGTTGACGCATACTATGGTGCGACATTCGATACCTTGACTCCGAGAGAGCATACAATCCACTTGGCAGCACTTGATTTGCCAAACCTCAACCTCTCACATCTGGAGCAGTTGTTCACAGTGGACGAAGTGGAAAGTGCGATCAAAGCCATGCCTCCGGATAAGGCTTCGGGACCAGATGGATTCGCATGCAGGTTCTATGCAACTTGCTGGAGTATCATAAAGGATGATTTCATGGCAGTTATGTGCTGATTCCACAACGACGACATGAGGGGTATGGCGGCTATTAATAAATCTCTAGTTACCCTCCTGGCTAAGAAGGAAGGGGCCTTGGATGTGGGGGACTTCCGGCCCATTAATCTTGTGCACGTGACCATAAAGATCTTTGAGAAGGTTCTTGCGTGCAGGCTTGTGGTGGACCTACCTAGGCTTGTAGGTAACCATCAGAGTGCATTCGTGAAGGGAAGATCGCTACACGATAACTTCATGTTGGTTCAAAGTATGGTGCGTTGTCTTAATGCCCTAAGGACCCCTTCGGTCTTACTCAAGCTCGATATATCAAAGGCTTTCGACTCGGTGAAGTGGCCATTTCTTCTGGAGATTCTGCAGCACTTGGGCTTTGGGCCGCGGTGGAGATCATGGATTTGTGGCATTCTTTCTACTTTGTCTGCCAAAGCCATGGTCAATGTGAGCCCGGCGACACGATTATCAACTGCAAGGGGCTGCGTCAAGGCGACCCCATCTCGCGAATGTTGTTCATCCTTACTATGGAGCCACTACAGAGATTGTTTGAGTTTGCCACGAGCAGAGGTGTTCTTGTGCCCTTGGCGCAGGTGGGCATGAGGAAGAGACTGCCCATCTTTGCAGACAATGTGGCATTGTTTGTAAAGCCTATTCTGATGGACCTTGCAGTCTGCCAGTGCATTTTTGAGCTATTTGGGGAAGCGTCAGGCCTACGGATCAACATGAACAAGTCAGCCGCCTTGCCGATTCGATGTACAAAAGAAGATATCACCATGGTATGCACTCAACTAGGCTGCCCTTTGGGATCATTTCCTATCAAGTACCTCGGGCTGCCATTATCCTTGCAGAAGCAGACCGTGGCGCAACTTCAATACTTCGTGAATCAGATGGCCAACAAGCTGCCGAAGTGGAGAGCGGCACTAATGCTGAAGAGTGTCAGGTTAACCTTGTTGCAATCCATTCTATGCGCCACACCAATTCATGCGATGATGGCTTTGGACCTTCCCATGAATACGATTGCGGCTATGAACAAGAATGTAAGGGGTTTCCTATGGTGCAGAAGGACATAAGCTAATTGTGTGAACTGTGCTATCGCATGGGAGACGGTATGCACACTAAAGTGGGCAGGTGGATTAGGATTGCCAAACTTGCGTTGGATGAACATGGCCATGTAGTCTAGATGGCACTGGCTCAAAAGGACATACACTACTAGGCGTTGGAATGAGTTCAAAATCAAAGTGCCCAATGATCGGTGCTCCTTTTCCAGGCTGCTACAAGGACCATAGCACATAACGGCCTTATGACGCTCTTCTGGGAGGACCGTTGGTTACATGGGCAGAGGGTCCAGGAGGTTGCCCCTTTGATTTACAGCAGGATTCCACCACGGGTTAGAACTTCCAGGATGGTTGGTTGGGTCATAGAGGATGGATCATGGGCCTGGGATGTTGGTCCAAACCTAGGACCAGAAGCATTGCAGGAACTCCTTTTGTTATGGCAGAAAGGGATCACTTGGGAGCCTACGAAGAATATGTCAGATGAAATTACATGGTCTTGGGAGGCCAACGGACAGTTCTCGGTTCACTCGGCATACGTGACCAAATTTTGGGGGACAGAAGTGGTGCCTACTGCGGATCTAACATGGAAATCGCGGGCTCCCTCACAATGCAAATTCTTCACTTGGCTCGCTCTATGGGATAAATGCTGGACGTCCGACTGCCTGGCACGTTGAGGACTACCGCACCAGGATGCGTGCCCCTTTTGTGACTAGGTGGAGGAAACGATCAACCATTTACTACTCACGTGCATATTTGCTAGGACGGTGTGGGCGGTGATCTGTGAGGCTCTGGGTCGGCCGGAATGGGTGCCGTCACAATAAGACACACTTGTACATTGGTTGAGCAGTAAACAAGGATCCAACAACCTGAGGATGAAGGACCCGCGCACCATCTTAGGGCTAATTATGTGGGAACTATGGAAGCACAGGAACGCCATTGTCTTCGATGGTGTTCATGCGAGGTGCTGCTTCGTAGTATAAGGCTAGAGGGTTTAGTGTGGTTGTCGGCAGGCCTACTAAAAGGAGATGTAAACCCCTTGTTTAGTCGGGTAGCGAGGTGGGATAGTCGTGAGGAGTAATATGTCTTAAATATTTCTTGTAATTCTGGTGGAGGCATTATTTTGCCCTTCTTCTTTAATATATGATATCACACCCATGCGTATTCGAGAAAAAAAGGTCAACAAAAAACTACCACTTTTTTGGTTCCATATTCCAAAAAACCCAAGTCGCTAAACGGTTAGGTTTTAAGCACGGTTATAATAGGTAGGGCCCGTCCGCCAAGGTTCTGTCGGCTAGAGGCTGACGGCGGTTAGGGCGCGCCATTCCAACCAGGGTCAAACAGACTGAGCCGGCTCTCTCTGTTTCCTTCCCGTCTCTCTCTCACACGCTCTCCCTCTGCGTAGACCTAGGCGATGGTGGCGGCGGCGAAACCATACGATGCCGACCACTCTACGGGAGGAGGTGGAACGGGTGATGGTGGCAGAGAATATTCATAAGTGGATAACTGGCTGGGCAGCGGCAGCCTCGCAACACAGCCGCCGGCACCGCAGCGTACACCTATGGCGACGCCACCGGCTGCATCACCGTCGCTGAAGAATTAGTAGTTCTCGCTTGTCAACAGAGCGGCCAGGAATGTTGCTAGTGTTGTGTCCGTAGATCCGGCGAACTCCAACCGTTGGGCCTCGACATTTGGAGGGGTTGAGTAAGTATATTGTCTTCTCTCCCAAACCCTTGTTTAATTCATTAGTGCTAGGTTAGTACACAGTGGAGGCAATCTTTAGTTAAGTTTGACCAAATCCTAGGTTAATGCAGAAGTGATTCATCATAGAACATGTACTTAGTTAGTTGTATGCTTAACTGATTCAAATTAGTTAGTTGGAGGCAGTAGTTGGATTTTGCACTGTAGGTTTTGTTGGATGCAATAGTGATTGAGAAAAAGCATGGTGGAATCATAGAAGATGATTTGTACTGAATTTTGTAGTCAGTGGGCATAACTGAATTTTGTACTGAATTTTGTAGTCAGTGGACACTTCTTCAGTTATGTTGATAAATTGTGTACAAGTTACAAAGTGTTTTCAGTTAACACATTATGTAATGCAGGCTGGATGATGAAATTTGGGAGGTGAGGCTGCATTTCTAGGGGAGAGATAACATGGAAAGAAGATTCTCTATTTCAGTCATCACTTTCCTCAACTTGATTGCACTGACTGAAACTAAAGGCTATGGGTCAGATGACTACATGTACTGCGTAAAAGAAGTGGGAGTTGGACATGATGGTTTATTGCTTCTGGACAATCAGGAGGCAGTTGAAGAAATGATAGACCACTCTGATTTTACTGTTTTGAATATCATAGTGGCTAAGGCAAATGAAGATAGAGATGTTGAATTTAATAGGGCTCACAATGCTTACGAAGAACAAGTTCCAATAGGCAGTCCAGTTGGGAGCCCTGGTTTTGTGTTGAGTCTTTCACAAGATGGAGTTGTTCACCCTCTTGAAGTTATCAACACATAGCAAAGCTGCAACTTGGACATGGCAGAAGCTCATGGTGGTGATGATGGAGATGATGTTGCTGAGGATGGAGGTGATGGTGGTGAGGATGGAACTGCTGGTGTACAAGATGATGATGTTGACAAATCATCCTCAGACTTTGAGATTGACAGGGGTGATTAAAGAGGGATAAAGATGTCTTACAAGGCTTGGAAGAGAGGTGAAGAAAATCTTGTCAATGCAGAAGAAACATATGTTGCACAAGATAGACCAGCGTTTGAAGGGGATAGTGATGTTTCAGAGTTTTGGGAGGAGGAGAAAGAGGATGACAGTGGAGAGGAGACAATTGTGGCAAAGGGCAGGCACGAGAAACTTAAGCCTGTTAGAAGAGCACCATTAAACCCAGGTCCTACTTCCAGGGCTCATAGTGAGCCAGAGATCCCCAAGTTTCAAGATTTTGTACCTGAACCTCATGAATTTTGCTTCCCTAGAGATTTTGGCATTTCTGATTCAAATGGAGTGTTTCCTATACTACCTTCTGGAAGGAAGAGAAGATTGAAGAAGAAGAAATAGAGGACATGGTATGACCCACTACTACATGATGCACATGAGGAGTTGTGCAAGGACCTTTGCTTTACCAATGTGTATTAGTTCAGAAAGGCATTGAGAAATTATCATGTTAGAACTTTGAAAAACTTTCAATACCGTAAGAATGAACCAACAAGGGTTATTATTTGGTGCCTAGACAGAAAAATGGCTGCGAATTTTTCATGACTGCCTCCAAAGTAGCCCATGAAGATACATTCACAATCAATAAGTGCCACCTGGACCACACTTGTGGAGCTAGTGGAGAGAGTACCAAGGTCATTGCACAGTGGCTTGCAGAAGCTGTGGAGGACACAGTTATATCAAATATAAGGGCTGATGTAGAGACAATTCTGAAACATACAAAGAAGAAGTTTGGGGTGCATGTTCCTAGGAGTTTGGCCTGTAGGTCAAGACTCATGGAGATGTTGTGCAAGGTGATCATAGAGAGCAGTATCTCAAGTTGAGGTACTACCTATACTGTGTGCTTAACACAAACCCTGGAAGCAGATGCATAGTGACCACTTTTAAGGGTCCTTTGAACCCAACACCCACACTAAGGTTCAAGTACATGTTCTACTATCTGCAAGTGTCGAAGGATGGATTCCTTAGTGGTTGTAGACCTTTCATAGGTAAATTTCTGTTCTGTACTCCTTCTTCAAACTGAACCACTGGACGTAGTTATTTCATTTGACCTTAAATGTCACTGTTTATGCAGGACTAGATGGTTGCTTCATCAAATAGTCCACAGGTCACTAGATATTGGTAGCAACAGGGACAGATGGGAACAACAATATATTCCCAACTGCTTTTGGGGTAGTTGACAAAGAGGATGGTGACAGCTGGACCTGGCTTCTTAACCAGCTTAGAGTGTGCATTGGCACTAGCAACAAATTTGGGAACTAGACCATCATGTCTGACAGACAGAAGGTATTCTCTGTGCCTTACATAAATCTGATGAAATGCACATAGACATGCTGCTGTACTTTTCTTATTTGTTGCTTATGTAATCAGACAACAAGGTCTTCTAAAGGCAATTAATGAAGTGTTTCCTCAGTCCCCACAAAGATATTTCCTTATATACATATGTACCAACTTTCAGTCAGCTGGCTTTAGAGCAGAAGAACTTAAGAAATGGGTACAAGGCTACATACCAGCAAATCATCTACCCTGTTTCTGGGCCAGAATTCTGGCCAAACACAAACACACCAGACATTGAACCACCAATATTTAGGGAGAGGAAAGGGAAGAAGCAGACAACTAGGAGAAAGGGTCAGCTTGAAGTGCCAGCTCCTAAGGATACATCTAGGATGGGCACAATAACCTATAGTAACTGTAGCAAGCTAGGTCACATGTGGACAATGTGTGGTGATACACTTAAGACCAAGTTGTAGACAATGAAAAACATGCAGCAGGTAACTAATTACATCCAATATATTGTAGCATCTTGTGCATCTAGTATGAAGCACATGTACCATATCATCTTGTGTTTCATGTGTAGGAAAACAGGGAATCATACCCATCAAGTTCTGCACCAACCAAACCACCTAATGCTGCTCCAGGATCATCCAGAGCCCATGCTGCTTCAGTTCCTGCCAGGGTTGCTAATGGGCCCCCCAAATCTAGTGCAAGAGCAGGAAGTAGGGCCACCCAAACTGCTGCAAGAACAACAGTTGGGCCCACACAAACTGCTACCCAAACTCCAAGGGCACCAGTAAGAGGAACGCAAACTGCATATAGACCACCAACTAGGGCAACCCAAACTGCATCAAGAGCATCAGGTACTGCTACTGTAGTGTGTACAACAACATCAAGAAAGAGAAAGAGAACATCTTCAGCACCAGCCAAGAATACCAGGTCCAGTGCATCATCTCCAGCCAAGAACACCAGGTCGGCAGTTAGACTAGGAAGACGTTTCAATGCTTTAAGGGCAGCATCAACATCAGCTCAACTTTGGGTTGGCTCAAAGAGGAAGAGGAGGGCCCCAAGCAAGTGAGATGAGTATTTTACAGCCAGTGGCAACCACTGAGTAAACTGTAATATGCTTATAAAACTTCTATTTGCCATGCCATGAACTGTGCTTGTTTGGCATGCTTTATTGTGCTCTGTTTCATGTTTGGAACAGTTAGTGGATTTGGCTACCTTAGGTTTTGTGTGAATTTGGCTACCTTAATTCAGTGTGAATTTGGCTACATTAAGTTATGTGTGAATTTGTCTACCTTAAGTTCTGTGTGAATTTGGATACCTTAAGATCTTTGAGATGATGATGATGACTGTTGTTAGATGATGATGATGATTGTTCTTGTGAGATGATGATGATGATGATTATTCTTGCGAGATGATGACTATGGACGATGATTGTTTTTGTGGTCATTTAGGGTGTCACGGCATTGATGAAAGCCTACTTGCCTAAGTAGGGTCATTTAGGGTGACACGGCATCAACAAAAGCTTACTTGCCTAAGTAGGGTCACTTAGGGTGCACGACATCGACGAAAGCCTACTTGCCTAGGCTCATTTACGGTGCCATGACATCGACGAAATAGTAATTGCCTAAGTAGGCTCATTTCGTTGCCACTGCATGAATGAAACACTAATTGCCTAAGTAGGGTCATTTAGGGTGCATGACATCAACGAAAGCCTACTTGCCTAAGTAGGGTCATTTAGGGTGCCACGGGATCGATGAAACACTAATTGCCTAAGTAGGTTCATTTACGGTCCCACGACATCGATGAAACACTAATTGCCTAAGTAGGCTCATTTCTTTGCCACGACAT
>NC_057799.1:331073252-331109684 GCF_018294505.1 Triticum aestivum
CACGGCATCGACGAAAGCCTACTTGCCTAAGCAGGGTCATTTAGGGTGCACGACATTGACAAAAGCCTACTTGCCTAAGTAGGGTCATTTAGGGTGCCACAGCATCAACGAAACCCTAGTTGCCTAAGTAGGCTCATTTATGGTTCCACGACATCGACGAAACACTAATTGCCTAAGTAGGCTCATTTACGGTGCCAAGGCATCGACGAAACCCTAATTGCCTAAGTAGGCTCATTTACCGTGCCATGGCATCGACAAAACACTAATTGCCTAAATCCACCATTTTTAACAGATCACACCTGACCAAATCAAATCATTCATACATAGATAGATAAAAGATTCACTTATTCATACATAGATAGATCATTCAACAATATTATTACACCACATTCATACATTGCATCATACACAGATTGATTCATCAGATAGACATGGATAGGAAGATAGATCTAAGAGCACAGAAACATAACAACAACTTCATGGGTACATAATCCTAGTACACCTCTGCCTAGTGACCTGAAAAGGATGGAAATTTTCCCTCCTCCTTGCCCACTAGATGATATCATCATCACTAGGGTTCGAGGCAAGGGGGAACGCATCCAGGAACTTCTCCATGTCCTTGCGGTTGCGTGCTGCAAGGATCCTCTCAGCCAGTTACCTTCTCCATCTCCATTGGGTTGTTGCTCTTCTTGCCTCTCTTCATCTGGCTCCCTTGGGAACCTCTTCTTCTTCATCTATGACCTCTCCAGGATCCATGTCTCCCTGGGATTCTATGGTTATGTTTAGCGGCTAGGGGGAGGAGAAGGGAGGGGTTGGGTTTGACTGCAGTTTCTGCCAAGGGGTGTGGGCTTTATAGAGTACACTGGTGCGCGTCAGTCCTAAACAAACGGTTTTTAACCCCTTCCCGCGACGACATGTGGAATCGTCGCCAAGTGAGTGTGGGCTATAGGGGGGTCCTTCCCACACGACCCAGAAACCGTCAGGGATAGGGAGCCTTGATGCATACAGTTGTCCCTATATAACCATTTCCGATATCTCGAATATCCCAAACACTTCATCCTTGCTACTCGTTTGTGCTCGCATTGCCATCACAGTCAGAGTTTTGTGGTTCTGCCTAAAACCAGGCAGATTCCCGGCACGGGAGTTTTCCAGGCAGATTCTAGGCACGGGAGTTTTATGATGCCTGGCACATCACAAACAGTTCATGATTATAAACCGTGTACTATGGGTAGATAGTCACACACATTTAGTTTTCCCGCACCATATGTGATAGTTTCTGACATCACACACGCTTTGCAAACGACAACTGTGTGCATGCTTGCACATATTTCCTCTTTGTGAACCGTCTTGGATTATGGTGTATATCCCAAACATTTGTGTTTTACAACCATGTGTGCCGTGATGACATGCACAACGTAATTTCGCCCTAATTTAATTGATGCTATTTAAATTTTTACCTAATTTAAACTTGAAAGTAGGCTATAGCTTTATTCATATCCATCAGGTTCAAACAACCAATGCATTATTCGATTCACAGGTACATATGTTTAAGAATTACATAAGCACCAAATAAAGAATGATGTACTAGGGTTCTATAGTTGTACTATTACAGATGGTAAAGAAAGAGGCGACAGACATTCCAGATGCTGAACAAGATGAAGCGGAATGGCCCTATTGTGCTCTCCTGGATGCAGAAGGCATGCAGGACTCTAGTCCAACCCCTTTTGATGGCCGACCGCCAATCATGTAGTTTGAGAGGTAATCTTGAGTAAACTGCTTTAGGATCCACTTCAAAGAAAAAATATTCAGATATTGTCATCTAACACAACTCATTACAGGCAGTAAAAAGAAGGCTACAGGGTTCTTACTTTTTTGAGGGTGAAGACAGTAGGAAAGATCCCTACTGCATATATATTAAATAAAAGAATAGAACTGTTACATGGGTGATAATTACAGAGGTGGGTAGTGCTTAGAGGCTAACAAAGTACAACCACTAAGAGTCCTGAAGCAGGTTTTGTAAGATGGAAGACACAACCTATCTCTTATGCTCCGGTAACCTGTATTGAATGTTGCCAAAGTCACACTTGAACCGATCCCACCAAGAGGTCATGGAAGGCACGAATTGTCTAAAGTAGTGATTGTTGCGCTCCTTCCATAGGCTCGAAGCAGCAACCAGGAAGATTTCCATGATCATTTTGCGAGGATGCCGTGTCTTCAGTTGTTCCACAAGATCCAGCCTATTCCCATCCGTAGCCCAGGTGATGTTTAATCGCCGCCAACAAGCCTTGCTAAAAGTGCAGTGGAAGAAAAGATGTTCCACTGTTTCTTCAACATGGAGACCGCAGAGCAGGCAATCAAGGTTGGAACCAATGTTGTAATGCCTCCTTTTTAGCATGTTCCGAGTGTTTAGGCGATCTGACAGCAGGAACCAACCGAAGACCTTGATTTTTGGGGTACACTTGGTGTGCCAAAGCCAACAGAAAGCCATGTGTGCGACTACATCTCGGAAGAAGAAGTGATAGTACGTGGCAGTCTTGAACACAGTTGACCCCCAACAATATGACCAAACATCGTTCTGCTCATCAAAAGTCACGGCCGCAACGTCGAGCTGCAATAGCTTGAGCTCATCATGAGCTTGCATGGAGAGCGGCAGCTGAAAGGTTTCATGCAGGGTGGTGGCCGTTAAGAAGTCTCGGACCGACAAATCTTCATCATGGACGTAAGAGAAAGCTTTGGGGTACTTATCAGCGTATATAGCATTATTCCAGTTGTCTTTCCAAAAAAGCGCAGACATACCCTGTTTGATTTGAACGTGAGTGATAACGCGATATGTTGGCATTAGGTGAACAAGCTCGCGCCACCAGAAGGATCCGCATATATCGGTTGCATGGGGGATTGAGTCAACATAGTATGTTTCCCAAACCAGTTGCACCCAAGGAATGTCCATTTTGTTGAAAAACTTACGAAGGAATTTGAGAAGCAGGGCGTCATTTTGAACCTTCAGATCAAGAATCCCGAGGCCACCACTAGATTTAGGTCGACAGACCATGGGCCAGGCAGCTAGTGAGTTATGTTTGTCGCAATCCGCAGTTCTTTTGTTCCATGGACATTGTCTGCGTATTTTGTCCAACTGAGCAAGGATTTTCGGTGGCAAACGCAGGGTGCCCATCGGATAGATAGCGAGCGAAGTAATGAGCGAGTTGAGCAGAGCCAACCTTCCGGCATGTGACATGAGGGACATAGCAGCTGTGATCTTTCTTTCAGCTTTGCACACAAATGGTGTCATGTCAAGAACTGAAGGTCGCGTGGTGCCTAAGGGCAAACCCAGGTAAGTAAATGGCATGTTGGCTTGGGTGCAACCAAAAAGATTGGCCAGAGCATTGCAAGTGTCAGCCGGCGTGTTGATAGGCACGAGCGTGGATTTATGAAAATTGATCTTGAGGCCAATGGAGGTGGTGTAGTCTTCAAGAATTTGTTTTATCTTGGCAGCTTGGAGATGACACGCCGGCAACACAATGATAGTGTCGTCCGCATACTGGATTACCGGATACTTTGCATCGCCTTTGGGCAGGATAGGGTGTCTGATTAGGCCTTGATCGAGTGCTTCATTAATGGCAGTTTGCAAGAGATCGGCCGCAATGACAAAAATGAGGGGAGACATAGGATCTCCTTGGCGTACTCCACATTTGCACTGAAATTGTCGACTAGGTACCCCATTCAAAAGCACCGAAGACTTGTCGTAAGAGAAGATACTTTCCATCCAAGCGAGCCATTTGGGTGGAAAACCCATTTTCTTCATGATAAGGAGCATTGCAGAATGTTCGATGGTATCGAAGGCTTTGGCAAAGTCTAGTTTCAGGAGGACGATTTCTTTCTTGAAATCTTGACATTGGTGTATGTATTCGAACGCCCAGGCCAAACAGTCATGAATGGATCTTCCACGAATAAAGCCATATTGATTTTTATGCACCACTTGAAGAATAATGTTTTGAAGGCGGTTGGCCAGAATTTTAGTGATCATCTTTAGGTAACAGTTTAGTAAAGTGATGGGCCGGAAGTCATTGAGATTGTCAGGCGAGTTGGTCTTTGGGATCAGCGTGATATAGCCTGCATTGATGCTCTCCAAGTTTAGGCCACCCTTGTGGAATTCTTTGCATAGGAGATAGAAATCTTCTTTGTGGATGGGCCAACACGCTTTCAAGAAAGCACCATTGAAGCCGTCAGGGCCAGGGGCACGGTCAGGTGGCATAGTCGCCACCACTTCATCAATCTCTTTATGTGTGAACGGAGCCACCAGGTTGGCAAAGGGCACATCCTCTCTGAGCAGATTGTCTAAATTAAATCTCATGGGCAAGGGGTTAGCTTGTCCCATCCGAGCCTTAAAAGCCTCAAAGATTATGGATTCTTTCCCAGCATGATCCTCAACAACCCCACCATCGGCAGTTTTAAGGGAGCTAATGCAGTTCCTTCTGTAGCGTTCTATGGCTACAGCCTGAAAAAACTTAGAGTTCTCATCACCAAACTGAATCCATCTAATGGTGCATCATTTCCTCCAGTAATCTTTCTGTTACTGAAGCAACCTTAAGAGGTGTTTTTTGAGAATGGAGCGAAAATTTCACTCTGGGTACTGAGAGGCCGGCGATCTTCAATGTTATCAATTTCCAGAAGGGCCTTGTTAGTATTTTCAATGGCAACGGTTAGGCGGGAGATTTTCTTGCTCCAGTGCTTGAGTGCATACCTCACAGCCTTGAGTTTTTGCCCAATTCGCACCGCAGAGTGGGAGCGTCTAGTGTGTTTAATGGGTTTGTTCCAAGCCTGTTCCACCACCTCCATAAAACCAGGATGAGCAATCCAATATGATTCAAACCTGAAAAGCTTACATTTTGGGATTGTTGTTTGAATGATCACAGAGCAAGGAGTATGGTCAGAGACAGGCTTCCCTAATGGATTCACCATTGTATTTGGGAACGAGGCAGTCTAGTTGAGCGTGGTGAAAAACCAATCGAGCTGTTCAAGTAGTGGTTGTTGTTGCATATTTGACCACGTGTACGCTCTGCCTTTGATTGGCAATTCAGTAAGGTTTTGTTCACGGTTGAAATCATTAAAGGTGAACATATCTTGAACACTACCACCCGGTTTGTTACGATTATCAGGCGAACGAATGTAATTAAAGTCGCCAAGAATAAGCCAATCTTCGGAAGAAGGGATATGTAAATCAAAGAGCCAGGTTGTGAAAGTATCCGAGGTTCACCTTGACAAGGGCCATAAACATTGACAAGCTTCCAACAATGGTTAGACTGTGTGGATGTAAACTCTACACCTAACGCAAAGCACTCCGTCAAGAAGACAATGCCCGTGAAAATGCTACTATTCCAAATCATAATGATGCCACCGGAAGCGCCATGCGAGGGAATAAATGCAAATTGATCAAAATATCGGGGACATAAAGATTTTAAGGTAGCAGCATCAAAAGAGGGCATCTTAGACTCCTGTAAGCAAATGACATCGCATCCACTAGTCCGGATCGCATTACCAAGCACTAAGTGTTTCTCAGGCGCATTAAGACCGCGCACATTCCAGCAAAGTACATTCCAATTGCGCAAAAGCATTGAGGGAATAAAGTTCAGCGATCTACAGAAACAATAAAAGAGACCCACCTACTCTGCAGACAGAGCCGAAGTGGTGAGCTCTTCAGCAGACACGGCACAGAGATTAGTACCAATGGCCTGCAGGGTGGTAATGGGTGTTGGAGGGGGCAATGCCAGAGCTGCATCATCAACACTTAAGGCAACAGGTACAGGTGCATTAAGATTGGCGGCTTCAGAGATCTCCACAGCAGAAGGATAACTCGAGGCTTGACCTTGGACTTGACAGGGCGCACGTCAGAAGCCTGAGTGACCCGGAATCCATCATACTTGTTGGTTCTGTTGCTTCGACGCATGTTGGCAGTGTCTATCGGAGCAAGCATCTTACCTTTGCGCTGTTCCATAGCTTGTGCAGTGGTGGGCAGAGAGCTCGAACCCTCATCAGGCAGCGACAGGGAAACCTCAGCAGGCAGTGACAGAGAAGTCAAAGTGGGTTCAGGCACATCATTCTCCAACTGAGCAGGGAGTTCAACATTCCAGGGGCATGTCATTAGAGTTGGTGATCTCCTCCAGCTGTGCAGATGGCTCAGTAGCAAGGAGCAACGGAGTAGCCGCAGGCATCAGAGTTACTGGCAGAGGAGTGTGTGCAGCAAACAGACTTGCCTGATCAGTAGAGGCCGTGATTTGAACCTGAGAAAACTGAATAATTCCACCAGAAAGGGACACTTGCACCTCCACCTGAACAGCCTCCTGTCGAAAACCAAGACCCGAGCTCCAGGGACCAAATGCAGCCACTAGCGGGCGCAGAGCCGAGAACAGAGCTGTATTAAGCTGTTGGCGCGGGACTGGGTTGGTCAGTAGGAGAGACGTGAGCATATCACCTTGGGCAGACAGACCAAAACACAGGCCCTGGCTGTGAACTTCAACAGAAACTGTGAGCATATCCTCATGATCGTGAACAGCAGGTGCGTCAGGTGCATTGATCACAATCATATCAAGAGAGTGAACAGAGTCAGAGTCTTCAGAGCTCGTGATCGAATCATGCCAAGCTTGCAGCGCATTATCTGAGACATTATTTTCAGGCACAAGACCATCATGCACTTGCAGCCCCTGAGCCGCGAGCCATGCCTGAAAGTTCATGAGAAAGGGTGGCAGTTGGGGCAATGGTGGTCTAGGAGGCGCTGGCCATTCTCCCCACCCCACATGATCGTGATTTTGCTAAGCTGCAGGCCCATCGGGTGCACCATTGGGGGTGCCGTGTTCTGAACGAACCAGTTGTGCCCCTGTTGCTGGTATAATTGCTCCGCTGTGAGGTTAGGCCCGAACTGAGGATGTGGGTTCCCGTCAGGCGGCGGTGGTTCCTCACCGGCCGACGGCACCTCAGGAAGGAGCCCATTCCAATCATTTCTCCTGAGGATCATAATCTGGACAGTCCAGCAGTCTCTCGCGCCACCAAGCTGCTAGACAACAAAACTTTTGGGCACAAGACGCAGGCTCAGAACTCTTGCCTTAATCAGCATGAAGCGACGGTCTTGGCGAGGATTGTACCAGGAGACAAGAGCACCAAAACCACCAAGGGACTTGTTGATGTAATAGTCTGTTTGGTAATCGTACGGAAATCCAAAATACATCAACCAGATCTCAGGCCCAAATGTGGTGGTACGACGATTGAGTGCTTCATGGTGGAGGACGAAAGTAATTAACAGATCTTCGTCCTCAAGCTTTAATGGCATGGCCACAGCAGTATCACGGATGAAGGAGTCTACAAACCCAAAGATTCCGATTCCAAAGGGGTGGTCACTTACTTAAGTGGTGAAGAGCTGGGCCTCATGGAGCAAGCCCTGGATAGCCTGACGAATAGCAGCCCGACGATGCAGAGGCACGTACTCACTGGTCTCCGCAATGGCCAGGTAGTCGTGGTTTAGTGGCGGAATGGGGCCAACCACCATCCCACTACGGACGACACGATCGGCCGGCCCATACTCGACGGCAAATCCCGGTGGCAGGAACGACACCGGATTAAGGGGGTAGTTCGCCATGGTGGTGGAGCAGAGGAGAGCGTCTGAGGCGACGGGTGTGACAGAGGTGGCGTATGGCAGGCTTGGGGCGGTGACGCTTGAGGAAACCGAGCAGAAGCGGAAGCGTGCGGGGTGTTTTAGGAATTCCGGGGATTTTTAGGGATCCATTTCCAACGCTCTAGCCACCGCTTATTTCTACAGGATTGTACCACGTGTCCATAATGCCCACAATCCACACATCGAATGGCAGAAGTTCTCTTGGGTTTTTTTAGTTTAGTACAGCAGCCGAAGGAAGGTTGGACTGATTGATAATGGGCGGGTCAGCTACCTTATTTGGTCCAAGATGCGTTAGAGGAATCCGGGCCGGGCAATTTCTTGCCTTGTGATCAGCAGAAGAGCAATTAATACAAATGACCCGAGTTGGGCAATGAATCTTCTGGTGCCCCCATTGTAGGCAACGTGAACATAGAACCACCCAATTTTTGGCAAGCGTTCCAATCTCTTCCTCAGGATATCCAGCCTGGGCCCAATCCACCTTATAATGGGCCGCCAAGCAAGGCGGCCATTGAGAATGGGCTGGGGCATATTTGAAGGCCGATTTTAGAAAACATTGTGGCGCGAGAGGATAGGGCCTATTAATGGGGCAATTAAGGCTGCCCAAACGGAGAGATACTGAATCAGTTGCATCCTCCAATTGCGCTTGTCGGTTATATTTCTCCATTAAGGATAATGGAGATGATTCTGCCATGACAGGAGGTATTTTGTCCTTTGCCAAAAAAGAGACAAATTGAATTTGAATTCCCTGACTATTCTTCGGGCAGGATGATGACGAAGCCTCATGAGCATGTTTGTTGGAGAAAACCATATGATCAATAGGCCTTAAAGAAAATTTGCTTAGCTCAATCATGGAGGAGGCTGCCACCGAGGACCCAGATTTCAGGAACCCCAAATCAGATTTAATCACCACTGGATGTCTAGCAGAAATCTCCGATCAAACTTCATCCGCACGCCAACTCAAAGTAGACGAAGGAACATGATTGAAACGGCCATTGTATAGATGAAAATGGCAAATGAAATCCGTCCAAATGCGGTCCTTAAGGCCGTAAATGAAATGTCCCACCTTGTTGTTCGCAACCGAGAAGCGAAAAGCTCGAGGGTTAAGCTTAAACACCTTGAAACCCACCCTAAAACCCCCAATACAACATTGGAGAGCAATACCCACAGATTCTTCATTGAGTGGGAAGGAGGCCGAGGAAAACGTGACCACAAGGAAGAACTCCTTGGGGTCTCGGGAGGGGGAGAAATGCACCGTGGAACCAAACTTTCTTCTCACCTGATCTGCAAGGGCTAGGCCAGGGGCAAAATCCCAATGCAGAAGTCCTTCCATCTTGAATCAGATTAGAGATCGCCATGATTGTGAGTGGAGCAGGTGGAGGCTGGGAGAGAGGTGGGAGGACAGGTTGGAGGAGCCATTGGTTTTTACAGGGTTCTTTCTTACCATCTTGCAGTTCACTGTTGTCTTGCATAAAGTGTAAAAAAATAGTTCGATTGACATCTTTTGACCCATTTTAATAACAATCTTTATCAGTTTCCTCACTTGATGCTGGTTCATGAATATCTCATTGCCCCATACGCAGAAAGGGTAGAAGTATGGATCTTTGGCAATGATATATGTACCTAAAAGCACCAAGTTAATATTAGAAGCTAAACAACAATTGAAAAATGATGTAGTACAACACTCCATCCATCCCATTATATAAGATTTTATTACATGTATATCTAGACATCATCAGAACATTAAGGTAACACTCTTCCTTGTTGCTATGTAGCCTGGGATTGCATATTTAGTCATTCAGTACAATGCATGTTTCTAAACAACAATTAAAAAGGCAAAGGCTTGTTAACTGCAATATCCTTAACAACAACCAAATATCATAATTCATAGTGGTATTGTTGAAACTGTTATTGATGAAATTGAACTGCACAGATAGAGCATCACATTGTGAAGAACTGAAATAAGCAAGTCATAAGGACATCTCTAGGCGACCCTTAAAAAGTTAAAGGACTAAAACCCTTAGTGGATATATATATATATATTCTCCAGCAAATATTGGCCTTTTCTAGTCGATCCCCTAAACTTAAGGTTGTAAATTTCAATTTGATCAAGTTCAAAGCAGGTTCAACCGAAAGTAGCATGCTTTCAAACATAAACATAGATAGTTTTGCATAACCGAACATAAAACATAAATTTAAACTAAGCTAAACTACTTTTGGTCGAAGTAGAGGTCAAGCCAATCCTTCCTCGTCATGTACGGTGTGCCGCGAGCCGTGTCCGGGCCAGTACCATCGTCGGGGTCGTTGGGGAAGGCACTCCTCCACTCGTCGACGTCGATCCCCTCGTCCTCGGGGCCCACCTCGATGCCCTCCGTGCCGCCGTCGCCGCCGCCTTTGACCTCGTCATCAGAGGAGAGCGTGATAACCTCGCCATCCTCCGCGCCGCCGTCCTCGTCGCCTTTGACCTCATCATCGGAGGAGAGCGCGATAACCTCGCCACCCTCCACGCCGGCAAAGATCGCCCGCTCCGCCTCCACGAGCTCTAGGCGCTGCCGGCGGAGCTCTTGCATGTAGGCCTCATCGGCGGCCTCGGCCCCGAGGTGCTCCCATGCCTCGCGGTCCTCCCGCGCCATAGCCGAGCTCACCACCCCTGGCTCCGGCGGAACGAGGTCGACCGGACGTGTGCCGAAGGGGAAATTGAGCCTAGCCGGCGCGCCGTGGTAGCGGACCTGCCAGCGGTCGTACTCCATTGCCACGAGCTCGGCCGATCGGAAGCTACCAAGCCACCGGCGGGTGTGGGTCTCTCGGTCTGTAATCTCGGCGACCCACATCCCCCACCGCCGCTGCCGGACCCCGAGGTAGGACTTCGTCGGCTGCCGAGTCTGAGGGAGGACAGGGAAGTCCTCGAACCGACGTAGGGGTGCGGCGGCGGGCAAATTAGGGGACCGGTGACGGTGGATCGGTCCCGCTGAGGATGACGGGGACACCTCAGCGGGCACCTCGTCGGCGTCGTGCGAAAAGGCCGCGATAAACCTCTTTTTGGCCATTGGCTCCTCGAGCTCCCCGGCACACAAGCAGAGGTTGAGGATGGAGGCGCCGGCGATGGCGGCGACCTACCAATGGTTTCGAGGGTTGTGTGTGTCTATGTGATCGGAGGTTTGGGGGTGTGTGTGTAGGGGGGAGGCAAGGTTGTGTTTGAGGAAATACTGCGGCAACTGAAAATTTTACTAGGCGGGAGTAACAAGGCGGGGCTACTGAAAATTTGGATCAAGGGCGAGCAGATATTTTTGAGATTGCGAGGGATGCAGATGCGGGAGTAAAATGCTGGGGCTACTGAAAATTTGAATCAAGGGACTGAAACAGAGCGGGACTAACAGACATCGCACACGGTCCGCACATACTAATCGTGTGCTATCAAACATTAAAACCTTCTAGGCGGTAGATATTTTCGAGATTGTGAGGGATGCAGAGGCGGGAGTTTTTAGGGAGTGAGCTAGTGTGCTTGACATGCCGACTGTGGACTATGGCCGACGCACCTTCTCGCGTAAGCCATAGGCATACTATACACCGACGGTGCTCCAAGATATTTTGTGCTGCATGTCACACGGATGGTGATAATAAACTGTATGGGATCTACTTGATTTGAACTGCAAAATGGGGTCACAGCGGCAATGGACGCTGTTTGAATTGGTAGACCTTTTATCTGCAGTGAACATGCAACTATATGTGTGTCGTAAAAGAATTAGAATTATTCAGGGTTCGTTTGGACATTTTATATTTTAAACTGGTTTTGTAGCCATTTCACGTGCACAATTCAAAATTAAACTACATGCACATGCTCCAATGCACCAAAGTTGGTTGAAAAATCACATGTGTGTCCTTGGGTGAATTTCTAGGTCCCATGCAAGAGATGAGAATGAATTTCAAACACCAGGGCACTCTTGATTGCTGGCAAAACGTTGAGATACCTGTTTTTTAAATTCTAGTAAATCCAAAACTCGTCTGAAATTCATGAAACTTGGCATGCTATCATGGAGCGGCATCAACATGACGTGGTGAAAATTTTGTCCCATTTGGGGCAGGTTTGTGTATAAGCTTCTCACAAACTAGAGCTTCTCACAACAAGCATGATGGTTTCGATAGGGAACGTACCACCTTTGGGGACGGGACGATGTCCGTTGCCTCTTATTGCTTTCAAAAAAATTCTAGTGTCAACATAGAACAACAGGAGTGTTGTGTTTAATCTTGGAATTTTTCGGAGTTCGTTTGGCCTTTTGTATACATTAACTAGGTTTTCTAGGCATTTTATGTGCATAATTCAAATTTGAACTACAGGCACATGCTCCAATGCACCAAAGTTGGTTGAAAAATCACATGTGTGTCCTTGGCTGAATTTCTAGGTCCCATGCAAGAGATGGGAATGAAATTCAAACACCAGGGCACTGTTGATTGCTGGATAAGCATTGAGATGCCAGGTTCTTAAATTGTAGTAAATACAAAACTCGTGAGAAATTCATGAAACTTGGCATGCTATCATGGAGCGGCACCAACATGCCGTGGTAAAAAAATTGTCCCATTTGGGGAAGGTTCGGGTATAAGCTTCTCACAAACCAGAGCTTCTCACAACAAGCATGATGGTTTGGATAGGGAACGTCCCACCTTTGGGGACGAAATGATATCCATTGCCTCTTATTGCTTTCATTTTTTTCTCATGTCAACATAGAACAACAGGAGTGTTGTATCAATTTTTGGGATTTTTTGGGGTTCGTTTGGACATATTTATGCATTAACTGAGTTCAATGCATTTATGTGCATAATTCAAATTTGAACTACATGCACATGCTCTAGTGCATATAAATTGGTTGAAAAATCAAATCTGTGTCCTTGGGTGCATGCTTAGGTCCCATGCAAGAAATGGGAATGAATTTTAAACACCGGGGCATCGTTGATTGCCGGAAAACATTGAGATGCTTGGTTTTTCAATTCTTGTAAATCCAAAACTCGTCTGAAATTCATGAAACTCGGCGTGCTACCATGGAGCGGCATAAACATGCCATGGTAAAAAATTGTCCCATTCGGGGCAGGTTCAAGTATATGCTTCTCACAAACCAGAGCTTCTCACAACAAGCATGATGGTTTCGGTAGGGAACGTCCCACCTTTGGGGACGAAACGATATCCATTGCCTCTTATTGCTTTCAAAAAAATTCTCGTGTCAAGATAGAACAACAGGAGTGTTGTGTCAATTTTTGGGATTTTTCGGGGTTCGTTTGGACATTTTTATGCATTAGTTGAGTTTTCAACGCATTTATGTGCATAATTCAAATTTGAACTACATGCACATGCTCTAGTGCATATAAATTGGTTGAAAAATCAAGTATGTGTCCTCGGCTGCATGCTTAGGTCCAATGCAAGAAATGGGAATGAATTTCAAACATCAGGGCACCGTTGATTGCCGACAAAACATTGAGATGACTGGTTTTTAAATTCTAGTAAATCCAAAACTCGTCATAAATTCATGAAACTTGGCATGCTATCATGGAATGGCACCCGACATGCTGTGGCATTTTCCGTGTCCATTTTGAGAGAAGGCGCACTCGAATAATGACAGCCAACAAAGGCATTTTGAAAAAATAGCTGCCACTTTAATATCTCAAACGTTTGTAGAATTCAAACCGTGTGCGTTCGGTTAACCATCACTACAAAAAAAAGACACATCCATGACATTTTGGGCCGAACGAATTTTTTTTCTGTCATACATATGACACTTCTATGAGGATAATTGTGACAAAACCCGGTATCATCATAGATGTGGTGGGCTCCTACTTCTATGACAAAAATCATGACAGAAAATGGGCTTTTCGTCCTGGGCGGGCCGGAGACACAGCTGCATGACATTCTTTGGGCCGTCCATGACGGAAAAAACCGTGGTAGAAGCGAGGGCGAGGAAAATTTCGGGGAGTTCCCGGTTACGGTGGGAGGTCGGGGGCCGAGCGATGCGCGCTTCTCTCGTACACGTACGCGCGTGTGTGCGAGGCGTTGGCTCTAACTGAACCCGAGCGAGGCGTTGGGCTCTAACTGAACCCGAGCGATTGCACTGCAGGCTACGCGTTACTGAACCCGAGCGATCGATCGATGGCTTTTAACTGAACCCGATCGAGCGATTCCTTCGCTACTGCTGCTAACTGAAGCCGATCGATGCTGCCTCTGGATGAACAGTGAGTGTTGCTGGGGGGTTGGATGAACAGTTCCCGGTGGGGGTGGATGAACAGGACCCCGTGGTGTTGCCTCTGGATGAACAGGACCCCGATCGATCGAGCCAGTTGGGGCTGGATGAAGAGGACCCCGTGGAGGGCAGGATGAACAGGACCACCCGTGGAGGGCAGAATGAACAGTAGATGGTGGAGGGCTGGATGAACAGTAGCCCGTGGAGGGGTGGTTGAACAGGAGCCCGTGGAGAGGGCTGGTTGAACAGTAGCCGGTGGAGTAGCGCGTGGTGGAGGCTGGATGAACAGGAGCCCGTGGATGAATAGTCGCAGGTGGAGGCTGGAGGAGGTCGGCGGTGGATGAACAGTAGCCCGTGGAGGCTGGAGGGGGTCGACGGTGGAGATGAACAGTATCCCGTGGAGTCCCGTTTTGCGGTACGCCACACCCCTCCCGATCAACAGGACCCCCATTTCGACCGTAGGAGGTCCGTTTCCTCCGTTTTACGGTACACCAGACCAGTGCCGATGAACAGGATCCCGTTTCAAATGTGGCCGGTCGAACACAAGGCCGTTTCCTCCGTTCTGCGGTACACCAGGCCTCGTTTCCATCGGCTGTTCCGTCCAACCCCTCCCGATGAACACGATGACGCATTCCGTTCCGACCCAGCCGGTTGGCTCCCCATGAACACGACGACGACGCTGTTTCTCCGTTCCGACCCAGGCATGTACACGAGCCCTGGTCGTACGTATGCGCTAGTAGGCGTTCGAGACCCTGCCTATATGTACGTACGTGGCCGTATTTTCTTTCTTGCACACTGGCCGCTGTACGTACGTGTACATGCTACGTGCGCGGCTCTACTACGACACGTGCGCGCCTCTACATCCACCAGTATATATGTACGTACACGTTCGCGACCAGAATGACAACGCTACGTACGCTTCGACCAGGTGGGTCCCGACTGTCAAGCACTTCCTTGCCTGCGAAGATGTAGCTGGTGGGTCCCAGCAGTCATGGGGCGAACTGTTTTTTTGCTCGGACGCACTTCCTTGCGTGCGAAGATGTAGCTGGTGGGTCCCAGCAGTCAGGGGGAAACATTTTTTCGCGAAATACAGTGGCCCGTCCGGTGGGTCCCAGCTGTCAGGTGGATGAATCATTATTTTCCGCGTAATAAGGAGGCACTTCCTTGCTGCGGCCGTGGACCCAGCTGTCAGCCTCTCCACGTACAGTCCACGTCCGATGGAAGTTGTTCCTTGACCATGTTGACCACGCCGCGCCGAGAGCACCAGGGCGGTGGATGACGGCAAGGCCTAGGAAGGGGACGACGGGGAGCCGGGGAAGACGCGGCAGTGGAAGCCCGCCCGGAGAGGAGTACGAGGGTTCACTGGTTCGGCTGCGGTGTGAGGCTGCCGTCGCCGCAGGGCCTGGCCAGCGGTGGGAATAGTAGGGGGCGGTGAGGCCTCTGTGGCAGCACAGCCGGCCACGAGAGGCAGGAGCATGCGGCTTGACCGGCGCTGCTTTGGGCGGCTGGAGCAAGAAGACCAGAGGTTGAAGAAGCACTACGGCCGTTGGATGGACATCGTACGGTCACTGGAGCTAGAATCGTTCATATTGACTAAAGTTGACAAAGGCCCCCGTCCTAGTCAACTTAGTAGGCCCACAAGTCAGCCTCCCACCATGGTGGGTCCCAGCTAGCAGGGGGAGTATTCATTTTTTTGTGCGTAATAAGGAGGCACTTCCTTGCGTGCGAAGATATAGCTGGTGGGTCCGAGCTGTCAGCGGCGGTAACGTTTTTTCGCGAAATACAGAGGCCCTTTCGGTGGGTCCCTGATGTCAGGTGGAGGAATCATTATTTTGCGTGTAATAAGGAGGCATTTCCTTGCATGCGGCCGTGGACCCAACTGTCGGCCTCTCCACGTACAGTCCACTTCAGATGCATGTCGGTCGTTGACCGCGTTGACCAGGCCACGCCGAGAGCACCAGGGCGGTGGACGACGGCGAGGCCTAGGAAGGGAACGACACAGAGGCAGGGAAGACTCGGTAGTTGTTTCCCACGCGGAGGGGAGTATGACTGTATGAGGGTTTACTGGTACATCTGCCGCCGCCGGAGAATAACAGCAGGTGTGGGTGAGTAGAGGGATGGCTAGGCCAGCGATGGGAGTACGGTGGGGCGGTGAGGCCTGCACGGCAGTAGAGCCGGCCGTGGGGAGGAGGGAGCAGGCAGTCCCGCCGGCGCTTGTTTGAGCGGCTGGAGCAGGAAGAGCAGAGATTGAAGAAGCACGACGGCCGTTGGATGGCCATCCAACAGTCACTGCTTGTGCGTCAACCTTTTTTTAGGAAAGCCTCAAATCTGTGGAAAATAGCATACATCTCATCTGCCATTATTTCTAATAATTTACAGCCCATTTGCTAATTATTAAGGTTTTTTTGGAGCCCATATTCTTTTTGTTAGCATTACAGCCCATATTGTGGCCACGGTTAAAAAATTATACGAAATTTTGCATATTTCGGTGCGGTCCGAACTGTTTTTAATCCCGAAATTTCGACTCACATTCAAACTGATTTTAAAAATAAATGTATATCAATAAAAAATCCAACAAATTCTCCACGCATAAAAATTAATGTAATTTAAAATCTCGAAATGAAAAAAATATATTTGAAACTAATTGCCGGTTTGATGTGTTTTAAAAATGTACAACCCATTTCTCATTACTGATGGGCCATTTTCTCGGCCAGCCGAATGAAAGCTCTCCTCGTCTTGAAAGATTTGCAGCCCAACAGGCCTGACAAAGCGACTTACTTGGCAAATCACAAACAAACTGGGCTGTGGCCGTGGACCTAGCTGTCAGCCTCTCCACGTACAGTACTCTTCTGATGGAAGTCATTCCTTGACCACGTTGACCATGCTGCGCGGAGAGCCCCATGGCGGTGGACCATGGCGAGGCCTAGGAAGGGGACGACGCGGAGCCGGGGAAGACGCGGCAGTGGAAGCCCGCGCGGAGAGGAGTACGAGGGTTCACTGGTTCGGCTGCGGTGTGAGGCTGCTGTCGCCGCAGGGCCTGGCCAGCGGTGGGAATAGTAGGGGGCGGTGAGGCCTCCGCGGGAGCACAGCCGGCCACGGGAGGCAGGAGCATGCGGCACGACCGGCGCTGCTTTGGGCGGCTGGAGCAAGAAGACCAGAGGTTGAAGACGCACTACGGCCGTTGGATGGACATCGTACGGTCACTGGAGCTAGAATCATTCATATTGACTAAAGTTGACAAAGGCCCCCGTCCCAGTCAACTTAGTAGGCCCACAAGTTAGCCTCCCACCATGGTGGGTCCCAGCTAGCAGGGGGAGTATTCATTTTTTTGTGCGTAATAAGGAGGCACTTCCAGTGGGTCCGAGCTGACAGCGGGGGGAACGTTTTTTCGCGAAATACGCTGGCCCGTCCGGTGGGTCCCAGCAGTCAGGGGGGAAACATTTTTTTCACGAAATAAGGTGGCCCGTCCGGTGGGTCCCTGCTGTCAGGTGGAGGAATAATTATTTTGCGTGTAATAAGGAGGCACTTCCTTGCGGCCACCTGGACCCAACTGTCAGCCTCTCCACGTACACTAGTCTTCCGATGGAAGTCGGTTGTTGACCACGTTGACCACGCCGCGCCGAGAGCACCAGGGCGGTGGTCTGGACGACGGCGAGGCCTAGGAAGGGGACGACGCGGAGCCGGGGAAGACGCAACAGTGGAAGCCCGCGCGGAGAGGAGTACGAGGGTTCACTGGTTCGGCTGCGGTGTGAGGCTGCCGTCGCCGCAGAATAACAGGGGGTGTGGGTGAGTAGAGGGATGGCCTAGCCAGCGGTGGGAGTAGTATGGGGCGGTGAGGCCTCCACGGCATCACAGCCGGCCATGGGAGGTAGGAGCACGCGACACGACCGGCGCTGCTTTCGGCGGCTGGAGCAAGAAGACCAGAGGTTGAAGAAGCACTACGGCCGTTGGATGGACATCGTACGATCACTACAGCTAGAATCATTTATATTGACTAAGTTGACAAAGCCCTTGGTACGCGTCAACTTAGTACGCCCGCAGCTCGGATTTTGCAGAGAACATATAGCCCATTTGCGATTTGTAAGAATGTACAACCCATTTTTTAATTCTAATGGAATTTACTACAGCTCATTTACAGTTTGTTAAAAGTACAGCCCAACTTCTAGCTAGGACAACAATTAATAATTTCAAACAACCGCTCAAAACAGAATTCAAAAAAAATCCCACATTTTGATGGGATCCGAAATATTTTTATCCGAAATTTCTAGTCAGGTTAATTCAAAATAAAGTTGTATTACATTAAAATCCAACGAAATATTGCGCGCGCAACAAGTAATGAAATTAAAATTTTCAAATTCCAAAAATAATATATTTTTCAAACTAATTACGTGTTTGGTGCATAGTAACTGTCCAGTTATTATAATTACATCCCATTTATTATTTCTTAAAGTCCATTTTCTTGTTAAGCCTAATGCATACCTCCTAGGAAAGTTTGCAGCCCAGCGGGGTGGAGAATAACAAGTTGACCCGGATATTGTGTACAACTGTCGGCCCAGTTGCATTGCTGATGTTGAAAAAAAGGCCTGTGTAGTACAGTACAACCTAACATGGTTACTCAGCCCACATTCAGCGACGCCGGAAAGGCCCAAACAAGGCTTCTGTACAACTTTTTGAAGTCACTGAGCTCAATTAATAACTTAAGAAAAAAGCTAGATTACAGTGGAACCTAATTAAAAGCTGTCACGAGCAAATAAATAATTCAACAGGTCCCACTTGTGCGTGTGCGCGTGTGTGTGCGTGTGTGTGTGTGTGAGAGAGAGAGATAGAGAGAGAGAGACCCATCGGTTGATGCTCGTAAATACATCTTTCAGCCATATGCATTGCTGATGCTCAGTAAAAACTTATATAGTTAACACAATCATATAGAACATCATAGCACACTGAACTTGCATACAAAAATTTCACGCAGGCGACACAATCAGGATGGAAGCAGTGGATCGCTACGGGAAGGGCTATGTTGAAACCAACAAAGTCGTACATAACGGTTCATCGTCTTTATCAATGATGGGGAAATATCTTGAATGTTGTGCAAAGAAAACAGACAGACAACACAATAAGTTCTGCTAGCACATTAAGTTGACGTACAGCCCTTTCTATAAAAAGTTCAGGTACAAAATTAGAACATGTCACAATCAAATGTATTGGTATATCAGTGCTTCACACCCATATCTCGGATTTAACTAGTATCTGACAAGATTCAATTGTTACCTCAAATTAGAGCACATCCAGGCAGCCAGCCCTGCCTCTTCTCCCAAAGAAGCAGTGGCCTCCGCCGCGCGATGGTGTAGGCCCTGTGCCATCCATCGTTCCGAGCAACACAGGGAAAGTCTGACGTTGACTCCTGTAATGGACGTCGTCGACGGACCCTGGCACCAGCGGCGGCGGCAGGACTTTGATTGATGGATTGACCACTTCTTCGACATGCACGAACACTCGATACAGGTACATCCCTAACGTGGTCCGCGGCGGCCTTGGTGGCGATGAATAGTACAACCCCGGTTCTTGCACCGGTATCTCAACACCAATCACCTTTGGTATGGTGGACGGCTTCTTCATCCATGCCATAACCGTCAGAGCCCAGCTGTCTGGAGGAACAAACATACTTACGAGCTCACCTCCAAGGTCGTTGATAAGCTCGTTCATGGACTCGCTATTCCAAGCACGTCGAGGCATGCCGTGGAAGGTAAGCTTTGTTAAAAACTCAAGCTTAGAGGGCACCGAGCCCCATCCTGGGTGCCACCGACCAAAGCTCACCAGCGCGCCATTGCAGAACAAACGCCGGGAAGATTCGAACACACGACTGCAGTCGAAAGTTGTCCGGAACCTGACGAAGAAATCAGCCGGTGGCGGACAGACTTCGACGAGCAAGTCACTTATTTGGATGCCATGCGCAATGCCAAGAGCTTTGACAAGGTCGTCCGGCGAGACGGGAGGCCGGTCCCTGTTGATGGTTACCATCAGCACTTTGCCGGCAAACTGGTCGTCAAGCGCCGCCATGCCACTGTTGAGTGACAGCACGCAGCGACCGAAGGCAGGACGGACCTCAGGATCTCCGGCTCGGATATCCACGTTGACCGGCGACATGATAGTGCGCTTGAGTACAGGGAGTACAGGAGGGGGATTTGGGGGAACTGGAGTAGGAATCGAGATTCCAGAGGTGGGGGAGGGGCGGGAGACTGGGGATGAAAAGGTAGCATGAATTTCGAGCACGCGCCAATATGCTCTCGGCGCGCAAGCGCATGAAAACACCGGTGGCGCCCACATGTCGGCCTAAGAGTCCTTATTCTTTCTTTTTTGGAGAGCCCGGCCTTTTTTCAGGATCTTTTGAGAGCCCGGCCTGAGAGTCATAATTGACCTGTTTGGCATTGCGTTACTACTCGGCCCATATTCAACGACACCTCACTGGCCCAAACAAGTGTACATCATCGAAAAGACACTGAGCTCAAATTATATAACTTGAAAAAAGGAGATACACTCTGAACACTGGAGAATGGTGATGCCCTCATTTAGCCCACCAGTAGTTCGAGACAATAAACAGTTCGAAACAATGATATATACAACATTCAAACACTGACTAGTGACTACTACTGACATAAACAACAAGACATGATAGTTCATAAGAAGTCTTTCTACACCAGCAAAACGCACCCATCTGTAGCACTCAGACTCTCGTGATCCAGACGAGAATGACATTCTAAACAGAAGCAACTATTACATAGTAAGAGTGACATAGACGAGGATGACCAAATGACAAGGAATATGCATAACAAAAGAAAGAACTACCCATCCAGAACTAGCAGCAAAGACAACAAAGTCATTCGAAGAGATGATCCAACACCATCGTAATTTGCAGCCCCGCTTCAGCGACCAGTGATCCGGAGACACCAGTACTCCACCCTTTCAACGCAACAGCCCAATTACCTATCAACCTGAAGGCTTGAACCACATCACTGCCTGTCGTAATTAGACATCCAGGGATCAAAGTTAATCCGGATGCCTTTGTCATTCTCACCTTTTTTTGGCTGCAAGCTGTATTGTTGACAATCAAGGGAGTTTGCTCCCGAACTCCTAGGGCTCGCCGTGTAGACATAGTTTTCCATACAAACAGAGCCTCTCTGCCATCAAGGTCCTTGCCAACGGTGATCTCCTGGTTAATCGGATAATTGAGTCCGAGAAACAGAGAGTGTGAACCAAGGCTGTTTACCCGCCTCCAACTAAAAAATCCTAAAGGCCCCAACAAGCTGGTATCCTGCTCATAGACGTAACAGACACTGTCCGGATACTCACGTATTACACGGTGCTTGTATACAATGGGTTTTTTGCAATATAACTTTTCCGGCTCATGTGTTCGAATGATCATTAGTCTTTTGCCGTCGTCTGATCGAGCGAGGAACCAGTTGTGCTTCCCTGAATTTGGCAAAGGTGGTGTGATTACAAAGGGCAGTAACTGTAGGGACACTGCATCATATCAAAAAGGACAGGCATTGTTAATGTAAGATCAGCATTGTTCAGAGTATGAGTAGGATAATGCAAGAAACAGCATTGATATGTCCCTGTTAGAACTGGGAGGAAAATACAGGGAAATGTATACTGGGTTTGAAAATATAGAAGTGCCATGCATGGTTATACTCATGTTATCTCGCAATCGATTCTTCACAGGAAACTACCATGTCATGCATGTTATGTACTCCCTCCGTTCCCAAATATTTGTCTTTCTAGGCATTTCAAATAGACACAACATACGGATGTATGTAGACATATTTTAGAGTGTAGATTCACTCATTTTGCTCCGTATGTAGTCACTTGTTAGAATCTCTAGAAAGAAAAATATTTGGGAACGGAGGGAGTAATCATGTTCTGTCCTCACAAACAAATTCTTCAAGGTAACTAACAGTCCATGCATTGTTATATACTCATGTTCTGTGGGCAAAAAATTTGTGAGGATATTATTCTAGCTATTGATTGCTGAAGGGCGAATATAGGTATGTACACATGGTAAGCATTGCAGGATTTCACTACTTCCAAATATAGAGTTCTCCATATGCACATTTACTTCCCTAATGTATGGTTAGATGAAACAAACAGTGTGGTGCATGTTTCTACATCATGAAAATGAGGAAACTAACATGGCCATTGATACACACTCATATTTAGTAGTAGTATATAGATTACTGTAAAATAAGGATAATATCCATATATTCCTAACCGTTTGATTATTCAGGGTACAAATTGGCTGTAATGACATGGTCACAATCGCATGAATTAACTCATTCCAAATATAGCTGATTTACGGCGTCTCTAATACATTGCCATAGTTCCACTCAAATTCTGCTCAAACAGGGATATGCCAATCATCACAAAAAGTTCAAACAGTGTCATGGCGTCATCATTAACATGAGACGGAAACAACTTACACGCGTTGTCCTAGCAATACGTGGTGCCATCTGATTTGTCGATCGCGTAGATGATGCCATTATGTTCAATAGCATCACAGAAGTGTGTATCAGCTTTGACGATGATCCACTGCGAGCCGAGTTGTCTCCAGCTAAAGAAGGCACCGGCGTAAAGATAGGCGAGTCCGCGGTCGAACAAGGCAATTAGCTTGAACTCTGCGTAATTCGCATGTCGTGTAGGCACTTGGCAGATTACAATCTTCTGCAAAACAAGGTCCGTCCAACTGACGTAGTAATCTAGATGACTTGGACCGCGATGGTAATACTCTATATAATCCAATGGAGGAAGGATAATCTCATGGGAGGTCTGGAAGTTCACGAGCACCAACTTTTTACCGTCTTCTCTGAAGGCAGCCATCCAGTGGGAGTTCATGCCGACCCAGTACATACCTGCCAAGAAGTTTCGGGCGATGGTGATCGGATCGATGTTGAGGGAAATGATGTACGGTGACCCACTACATACCTGCAAAGAAGTTTCGGCTAATGGAGATCGGATTGAAGTCGAGGGGCATCATGCACGCCTCCGTATCATAGTGAGCCAATCTCGCAAGACCAGATAGCAGCAAGAAGGGTGTCTTGAAAAGCTTAGGCCTCGCTTCGACGATGGCCATGTGCATGTCCCTCGAGCATGCAGCCAGCCGCAGGGCGCTCAACATATCCATACACGAACAATAGAGGTCGAGGATGTCACTGGGAGATTGCTCCAATCGCGGCTCATATGGATGCTGCACGGTTCGTGTTCAGCCATGGTGGAGTTTGGAAGGGGGCTTGATTTATGGGGGAGAAGGATGTCGATGCTGGAGCGGCTAGCGAGGGAATAGTGGTACTGGGGGAGGCGAGTGAGGCGACGGTACATGGGGGCACAGTGAGATGGAGACGGAGACGGAGACGGAAAAGGAGATGGAGATGGAGTGGTGCTATGGGAGCGGAGAGGGAGACGAGGTTTGGCGCCAATGTGCTGTACAGCGGCGGTGACAGACTGCACAGTGCACAGGATGAGGCTGACTTTGGTAACCCGAACACGCCGCCTGGACTAGTGTCAGGCGCAGGGTGTTGTCACTTCACTGTGAGGACCGGATGAATAGTATTTTGACCATCAAGTGTACCACAGTTGTACTACTACTACTAGTAGTAGGAACATGAGTACTCCATTATTGTATAGCGGAAATAGGTCTCCCGTGCTAGCATGCCTGTTCACTTCATCGTTCAGGTATCATCCATATTGCGAGCAGAACCAAATTATCATGCATGCCCAATCAACGCCCTGCCACGATGCATGCAGTGGTCATTCTGGTGCATCAAGGACGGCATGCAGATCGTTCCACACTTGAGAAGAGGAAAAATGGAAAGGTAGAACGCGGCAGCAGAGGAAGAGAACGCTGGCTAATGAGGCTGGGAGGGGATCGAGCAGGAAGTTAATGCTCCACGCCTAAAGGTTTTGGGAAAACCTGATTTTCATAAGGTGACTTATACTCACCTAAACGGAGGGAGTATTCCTTAACCAGAGAATGTTGTGTCTCCCACTCACGCGCTCAAAAAAAAACTATGACACATTTTTTATCTGTTTGCATAGGTCCCACCTATCAGGAAGGATGGGCAGTACACGAACAGGTATGACTCATCAGTCTACCCACATAGCCTTTTCGTTTAGTCTAGGTAGCCGTCGAATCAACTGCCTACACGCCACTTCTCCCATTTACTTCTCCATCGGGAACCGATTCTCCTCAGCTTCTTCACCTCCCCTTCGTCTTCATTTGCATCCAGACCCCACTGCGTTCACATTGTTTTAACCTCTTTAAATAATCATCTACTACTTCAGTTAGACAAGCCATCTAATCCTAATTCTCCAAACCATAGCCCTCCGTTCCAGCGGTTCCAAATGGCGAAAGAGATCGAGATGCAGGTTTTTAGCGTCCAACATGTCCTCGTCGAAGGCTCGATGCGCATAGTTGCCACCGTCACCGTCCACCCAAGGGTTTTTCGGCAGTGGATCAACAATGTATCCAACTCCCTCGAAAAGGTAGAGAGGAGGGTAATCGGTCTCGACGCAGAGTACACGAAGCGTGCCCCTGGGAAGATCCAGCGCGCCGCCGTCCTTCAGCTGTGCCTCGAATATGTTGTTTTGGTGTACCACATCATACACTCGCCCTCCATACTAGGTGAGCTTCACGATTTCTTGTCTCGGGAGGACGTATACTTTTGTGGGGCAGCCATCGAAGGGGACAAACAGAAGCTGGAGCCGTACAACCTTGATTTGAAAAGCATCGCTGGCCTACAAACCAGAATGAAAATTCCTGTAGAAGATTGTGATAAACAGACACCATCCCTATTCGACGTAGCAAATTTTGTGCTCGGTACAAATCTTCAGAAGGGTGACGAGATGGTGGCATTAAGGTCGTCTGGATGGGAGAATTATCCCTTGACGTATGAGCGGATAAAATATGCTGCCCTCGATGCCCGTGTGAGTTTCGAGATAGCTGCAAGGTCAAAAGAGCTTGTTGCGAAGCCGTCTCCCACAAAGAATGAGAAGAAGAAGAAGAAGAAGAAGAAGAAGAAGGAGAAGAAGAAGAAGAAGAAGAAGAAGAAGAAGAAGAAGAAGAAGAAGAAGAAGAAGAAGAAGAAAAGGCTGCACCAGTAGGAGGGCATTATGGATGGATGAACTATTTCCTCTCGTGTAAAAAAAATTATTCCCTCTCGGTGTATATTGATATAGATGGACTATTTCGATGGTGTGCATGTCTTTGGAACAGAGTAGTAGCATGGGTCCGCTTGACTATAAGGAACTATTTGTCCGCATATATAGCTTTCTCTGCTACTCCTTCCAGTCATCGGTATGCAGTGCATGTGTCCGTAGACATGACAACTTGTCCATGGAAGTTCAACTATGGCGACCCTCACGTTTCATCTCGCGATTCCCAGGACGCCTCTCCAACCCACGGCACCACGCCCCCCGACGTGCGCCTCACCCCTCTCGGCCGCACCGCCCCTCTGCCTTTGTGTGCATGACATGTGGGCCACCTAAAATGCGGCGAGCATCAAGTTTCTACCACAGCCACCCGCGATTCCCACGACGCCGCTCGAACCCATGAAACCACATGTCCCCCGACCTGCAGCTCACCCCTCTTGGCCCCACTGCCCCTCTACCTACGGGAGCATTACATGTGGACCAGTCACCTATCGGGTCCACATGTTATTGACTCAAAGGTAGGTGTAGTAAGGCGCTGAAGCTCAGTCCCGACGGCCCTGAGAGGGAAATGTAACTCCTGCGCCAGGGCTTGTGGTGCTCCCGCAGCACGAACTCGTGCCAAACTCGAGATTTGTTTCTTTACTATACATGCACGCAATGATTTAATGGACATTGTAATCTCAACATGTGATGGGGAGCTCTAAATTCGAATTTGAAACTTATAAAACGAAAAGATTCAAAACAAATAAACTGGGAGAGAGGGAGTATATCGTAGGATGTGTCCCATACAAAATAAGTCCCCTGGTTTGTCACCGCGAAGATGCGGTTAGAAAGGAGCACGGCGTGTTCCTACTCGTACGGCAACAAATCGGCCGCAGACAGCATGGTCCGCCTTTGACCGCCATGTGCAAGGTTCGTACTATCTTATTCAATCTCACCGTGGTTCCATCGTACCAATTCATGCGGTGGCACGTTGCATGGCTGATCCCAATGTTGGACAAAGGTTCTACAGGAACGGTGTCACCGTTGTAATTGTTGTGCAAATTGATGTTGGTACCCTCCCGTACATATGCAAGCTAATCTCCTGCACCGAGCCTAACCTGTGAAACAGTGGGCAGGGGGAGAATTAGGAAATGGACACGGAAGTAGTCTTTAGAATGCATTTACTACGTGATCAAACTCATCTTACCTGCTCATCGGAGGAAATCCGAGTGCCCCTCAACGTCGGCATCTCAAGGGGCGTCAACTTGCAACTACGGCCACGCCGCGCTGGAGAGACCCCCAAGGAAACATCCTCGTGCGTTCCACGGAACATCAAGATGCATTTGTATGAGTAGTTTATCTTTTGAGAGAAAAGGATGAACGAGGGAAGGCCTCTAGAGATAGAGATGGACACTACTACTACCAATGTGCTGGCCCGTGCGTTGCAATGGATCCAAATTAGTAGAATAATACTTGTTCACGTGCTTGAAATATAAACACTCTAGTTTTGATATACATGTGTCAGCAGACATGACAGCTTGTCCATGGAAGTTGAACCACGGCGACCATCATGTTTCTTGTTTCTACCACTGCCACACCCACACGCGATTCCCACGACGCCGCTCCAACCCACGACACGACGTCCCCCGACGTGCACATGGATCCCCTGACGTGGCTATCACTGCCTTGCCCTGCCTTTCCTTCGCTGACAGGTGGGACCCACGCTTATGGGTCCCACATATCAGTGACAGAATGGTAGGATTATTCGCGTCAGGGGATCCTCATCCCCCCGACTTCCCCTCATCCCTCTCGGCCCCACCGCTCATCTGCCTTTGTGTGCATGACATGCGGGCCAGCTGAACTGCGGCGACCATCAACTTTCTACCACAGACACACCCGATTGGACGCGGTTTGCCTGCTCCGCTGCTGTTCTCCGATCCGTACTCTCGCACCATCGAATTTTCATCCAGCGGCTGTGACACATTTCGTCCCGGTCATCAATCCTCAGCTAGAGTACTTATGTACTACAGGTAGTACCCGCCGGTGTGGCCATCTACGCCTCGTAATGCCCCGACGCCCAGCTGTGTCACCCTCGCCACGGCCACGCCACCACCGGCCGGTTCATCTCGAACGAGTGAGTCGCGAACCATGCCACCACCATGAGAATGACATCTGGGCCAGCCGCATTTAAGGTCTGCATGTCATTGACTCATAGGCCGGGCACTAAGCCACTGAAGTTCGGTCCCGTGGGCCCCGAGAGGGAAATGTAACTCCTGCGGCAGGCCTTGTGGTGCTCCCGCAGTACAAGCTCGTGCCAAAACTGGAATTTGTTTCTTACTACTACCAACTAGTACTAGTAAGGTACACGTGCATTGCACGCATGAGATTCTGGTGGTTTGTGCATTATGCTTCTACATGTGGAGCTTTCTGGATTCTAACATGTGGCAAAATCTGGTGGAATGTAAGGTTAGGAAAGTTTGATTAACTTAGGTGAGTGTTTGGTTCAAGCCACACCTTAGGTAAGCCACACTAAGGCCCCACATGACATACACACAAAAAATGTGGCAAGATTCCCTTAGGCTTGCCAACTTGTGGCTCTCATTTTGAAGAACTAATAACTTTGCCTAAGCTTAGTTGTGGCAAAGTTAGTCATGAATTAAGTTCAACCATGGAGTCTTCTAGATTATACATGTGGCAGAATCTGGTGGATGATATCCAACGACCAGTAGTGCTCGGATTTGCCATCTTTGTACCGTCGGATTGGCTTCATCCAACGACCAACTTTCAAAGTTTTTCACACACTATATAGGGGGTATAGATATAGATGTGCCGGTCCGTTGCAATGGATCCAAAGTATATCTATTTAGTGGAGTGCACTCTAAACACAATATCTATTTATTTTTCTCTAACCTTCCGTAGCCATGCAACCAAGCGACATAAGCTTCATGGGTGCCCCCCACATCATATTATTCATACTACGTTGATTGAAAAAAAGATAAATCACCCAAAACAAGATCTTCCCGTTTTTTGTTCCTACGATGTTGTGTCGTGCACGTACCTACTAGTTGTATAGTGGTAGTACTAGTAATATAGTATTAGGAGTACAAACTTGGTACTAGTAGGAGTAGTACTAGTACGGAATGCTCCTACTCTATCAACGAGTCCCGTCTGACGCCAAATTTCTTGGCTTCCGTGCTACAACTAGATCTTCCCCTCATTTCGGTTTTCCAACCCGGCGGCGGTCGGGGTGTCGGTTTGCTCAACGGCGGTCCCACATGAAAGTGAAAATGCTAGGCAACACGCCTTCCCTAAGCTATGTGCCGTGCCGGACGGGTCGTGTTGTACTCTCGATTCCCGGGCGTGTGGGGGTGCGACGCGAACGCGGCAGGCCTTTTCCTTTTACCAGCAATGTGCCCGTGCGTTGCGATGGATCCAAAGTAGTAGAATAGTAGTATTTGTTCACAAACTTGAAAGAAACCACTATTGTTTTGATATACTCCTAATATATTACTCCCTCTGTACCTAAATATTTGTCTTTTTTGAGATTTCGAATGGACTATCACATACGGATTATATAGACATATTCTAGTGTTTCTAGCAAGATGCCCGCGCGTTGCATGAAGTTGATGGAAAAGGTAAGCACAACTTATAAATTGACGGATGGAGTACTAGTTACAGTGATGCATATAATTAAGCAAAGGGATCGCACATGTCGGTATTGACTGGAACGAGAATGCAACAGCACAATAAGAATTAAGGCCACGATGATGCGATCGAAGTGGTCGTTACAGAAGGCAAGAAGAAAGATGGATCCATGAACATACGACCTCCTCCTCCTCAACTTAGTGCGTCGGGCCATCGACCGGCGGCTAAGGAGCGGCGGCTTTTGTGGCGAGGTCGAGGTGCTTCCAAGCAAAGGCATCCAAGGCTTCCAGCCGGTTGAGGAAGGCCAACATCGTAGCGTCCTCACTGGCCTTGTAGATACCTATGTACACGATTTGCTCGTACACGTGGATGTGTAGGTCGACGAATTCTTGCAGGGCGAGGCTCCTCGCGGCGAGCGCGACCTCCAGGTGGACATTCTTCGTGGCGTCGGCGGGCAGTCACAGGGCCACCAGTGCTTGAAAGAGGTTCCGGCCATGGAGGCCGATTAGGGTGGCAGGCAATGAGGAGCCCGGGCGCGCGGGCTGGAGGAGTACGGCGATGTCGTCCGCGAGCTTCTTGAGGACGTTGAAGTTGTTGCTGGTGGCAACGATCATCTAGTCCAACTGAGAGTCGTAGTTGGCATCGACGGCGGCCATCCACCAGCCGGTCTCCAACACCGTCTGGAGACGATCCTCGGCGCCATGCCGTAGGCCGGCGTCGTGGACCATCTGGCGCCGCCGCTGGCCGCTCACGCGCATCACCGCCATGGGTCTGGAGTGAGCTCTTTTGCTCTTAGTGTAGGTGCTTAGGCAAATGCTTAGGTGCACACAATGTGGTAGATGCATTGGAATGGAGGGGCGCCTTTATATGAGGGCAATGAGGGCAAACTGCGTTGCATTCACATCGTGCAGCCTCTTTTCCCGGACCTCCTCCCATTACTTCCCTCATGCATTAATTGAAGGAGGATGCATTGGCCGTTCAACATATCAGGAACCGCTACTCCCTCCCTCGTCTGCATTAAAGCCGTATCGGGAACTGCGCCGCCCGCTGTCAAATCGAATACTCCCTCCGTCTAGGTGAGTATTAAATCATCTTATGAAAACCAAATAGTAAACACATAGGCGTGGTGCATTAACTCTCACGTTGTTTCTTATTTTTGGACATAAATAGAGGAATCAACCAAGAAGAGATGTGGGGCTTGTATGCTTTTAATGACTTGAGACTATCAAAGATGACATGTAGTGGTCAGTTCGTTGCACAAGAACAAATACAACCCACGTCAGCACACACGTATCTTGTATAGCATCACATCCAATGGCTATAAAAGATGAATGAGACAAAATTATATCTCATCTAGATGAGTTCTAGCAAAACTGTATTAATAATACTTAGTACTCCTGCGCCATGTATCATATATTAGTATCATGTAGTACTTTATTTATTGCCATGTATGACACATAGTACTCAACTCTTTCTCTTTCTTCATTTAATTCTATGACACCTCATCAAAATTGCTAAGGCTAGTACCATTACAACCAGCCTTAGCAAATACTAAACATTAAGTTCTCTCGTTTTCCTCTCCACCTTGGTCACCTAGACGGAGGGAGTATACTGCGTGGGCTTTTCCTGCGCGGTAGGCGGGGCAGTTCCGCCTAGTCGGTTCGACAGAGACGCGAGAAGTCCTGCGTCGGATAGGCCTCGTGGTAGGCAACACCTTCGACCTCCAGAAGAATCGGCTGGTGTCCTCTCGTCAGCCTTCAATGCTGACCCTGGCAGGAGCCATGGTTCATCCTTCGTACGGTAAACTGGAGAAACCTCCATACACGTTTCATCATCATGCATGGCAGCGGAATGTACTAGATATAGAACACATCCACTACACTGCAATGGATGGCTACCTTTGCTTCAATATCTACAAGGGTTGGATGAAGAGCAACAGCCAAGTGTGCGGTTCAAGCAAAGAAGTATCGGCCAAGAGGAAGAGGGACAAGGACGAAGTCGAGGACGTGGACGAGGACTCCGAGTAAAGTGGCAGTGTCGTTGCTCATGGTGGTTCTAATGAAGTGTCTACCGGAATAGTTTCAAAGTTTAATTTCAGGTGTGCTTAATTTAATTTGAGGGGTGTGTTGTGCTGAGCCCCGAACAGAACTATGTTATGTTTCTTCTTGTTACTTTAACTCTTCAGTACGTACATACTAGTATTTCTTACATTTCATCTTTTAGTTGGTATAGTACTACCGCTCGTTTCTTCACATTATATACGTATAATATATATGGCCAACATCATATAGCCAGCAGTTTAGTTGTCAAAGAATTTCAGGGTGCTTAGTTTTGTCAAAGAATTCCAGGGTACTTAGTTTTATTTGAGGGGTGGGTTGTGCACTTGTGCTGGACACCATTATTGTGACAAGCCTTTTTAATAGTACTATATGCCTAATTTAGCGACGAGCGCTCTCTATATGTACCACTTTTTTTTAATTTCAAGTTTTGCTCCATGGCGCAATCCATCGATACTACTACTGTACAAAAGTGGAGTATATACATTTTTTAAAAGGCTAGAGGGCGGGGCAGTTTAGCTCGGTCGGTTTCACGAGAGGCGAGGGCCTTTGTGATTTGACGGCTCATTACTGCTGTCAAATCGAATAGTACTGCGCCGCCCGCTGCACGCCTGGCGCCTCCATTAAACCCCTCCGTTAAACTCGCATGCAAACCGAGAATCCTACTCCTGCCACACGTCCGTTCATGAGCGGGCCAGAATTAAACGCAACACCGGCCGAGCTCCTCCCGTCCGCCCTCAGTTTAAACGAGGCCAGACGCCGGCCAAGCTCCTACCGTCCGCCCTCTATTTACACGAGGCCAGACAGACAGCGGGCAAGAATCGCACCCCTCCGCCGCTTCCCCATCTCCTCCTTCACCATTTTCTCCACTCTTCCGATGGCTTCCGTGAGCCGTTCTCCGGCATATTACCCGGCTGGGTGGCCCGCCAAGCTCTCCGGATACGGGCGAGGCCGCTCGGTGCTTCACCAACCTCGCTTGGCCCGACGGAGCCAGTTGCCGCCCCAAGCAGGCGCGTGGTTCAGCAACTCGCCGCTCCAGTTCAGCTCGATGAGGAGTGGCGAGTTGCTCCACGCCGGCACGGCGGCTGGCACGCCGGTACGGGCGCCGTCGGTGCCGCGTCGTACCGCGCCACCAGTGTCTGCGGTGGCCGTGCCTCCCGTGTCTGTGGGCGCGCCTCCCGTGCCTGCGGCAGCGCCATGCAGGCAGAGACAGAAGCCGGGTGCGTGGAGAGCGACGAGTCGGTGGCCAGCTTCTCCGTGTCCGCCGCCATCATCGAGGAGAAGTAGAACACGGGAGGCCGCCGCCACTTGGGACCCATGAAGGCCACCGCCGAGGCGACGACCACGGATTCAGGTGGTTTCTTTGCTGTTTCGTCTCTTCCGAGGACCTTCATCGACCCCGCAAGTGTCTGACGGACATGAGGAAGACAAAGGGATCCGCGGGCGGCCATTTAGAACTAAAATAAGTCTAGATACATCCATTTCTAGGACAAGTATTTCCGGACGGAGGGAGTATTAATTATACAAGAGAGCCGGATTGGCACCTCTTAGTTCATGTAAATGTAATGAAATCCATCATGTTTATATGAAGATCCGGCTTTTTTATACGAAATCCATCATGCTTATATGAAATCAGTCCGTGTTTGCACGAATTTCATCTCGTTGGTTAGAGTTGTAAAAATGTATGCCGCTGGCGTTTGATGTCGTCCTCCGCTTAAGGAAGCGGGAGGAAATTTGCCGGCTGCCGTTGGAGATGCTCTTTATGCTGGAAATAATAGTGACATCCAATCCATTTGAGTTAATTGCCTGTATGATTGTCCCTCTATAAAAAGTTAATTGCATGTACAGTGTACACGTGACTTGCAGGGTGGCTACAGCTTCGTACAGAAAGTTAAAAATAAACAAGTCCATCCTTAATCTTGTATTCTAAGTACTCTGTGGGTTCCACTGTCAGTACAGTAGCGAAAGAAGTATATATTAAATAAGTAGAGTAATATATAATATAAAAATATAAAGTTAAAAGACAGAATTCGAACTCATGTCATCGCGTTGCGAGCATCCGGCGCAAACCAGCCCAGCACATTTTTGTTGTAGACCATGCTGGAGATATATCTCCATGTCTACTCTTATATATACTCCATTCGTTCCTGAATATTTGTCTTTTTCAGATTTCAAATGGACTACCACATACGGATGTGTATGTAGACACATTTTAGAGTGTAGATTCACTCATTTTGCTCCGTATGTCTTTTCAGGAAGGGGTCAGATTTGTCCTTGATTTATTTATGAGGTATCCAGATGGCACTGCACCGCCAAGAAAAGAGGGTAACATCAAAATTATGGACTACTTTTTTGAGTATGTTGGTAAGGTCCAGTCATAGTCACTTGTTGAAATCTCTAAAAAGACAAATACTCCCTCCGTCCGGAAATACTTGCCATCAAAATGGATAAAAGGAAATGTATCTAGACGTATTTTAGTTTTAGATACATCTCTTTTTATCCATTTTGGTGACAAGTATTTTTGGACGGAGGGAGTAGAAAACAGAGTTGGTGATGATGGTGGGCGTGCCATCCTGCAATATAGGCCGTCAGATTTATATCTAATGGATAGGAAACAAACTATGGCAATTTTGCAAAAATATACCCACACGTCTCTCCACGTTCGCAAATAAGGCCTTCCCTCGTTCAACCTTTTCTCTCACAAGATAAACTACTCATACAAATGCATCTTGATGTTCCGTGCAACGCACGGGCAGCTAGCTAATTTCTTTTAAAATAGTTGCTACGATAATTGGGTTGAAGTGATATATTTTATGTCTGCCCCGAATGATTTCAGATTCACTAGTAGTAACAAAGAAAAGGTTGCCTTGTTAATTAAGAGAAAACAGGGTGAAAACTATCACATGAGGCTGGTAAAAACAAGGCACACTGGGTTCAGCGTCATCGTCACTACAGCTGTGCGCGCGTGAGAAGTCTACATATCGAGGGGGCTACCGAGCGAGGCACCGAGACACAATGTTTGAGAGAGAAACCAATTGACAGATTATGATCGGGTCGAGTTGTCACCCTTCTGCTGTCATTGTTGGGGGGGAGGGAGAGAAAGACGTATCGAGAGTGTGCGCGGTAGGCACAGAGGCACAACTAATAGCGAGTGTGTGTGTGTGTTTGAAAGAGGAGTAGATAGATTATTATCAAGATCGATGTGCCACCCTACTCCTTCGGTGCCGGGTAGTGTGTGTGTGTATGTTTGAGAGAGAAGCCAGTCAATAGATTAGTATCAAGATCGAGGTGTCACCCTACTCCTTCGGTGTTGGGAAGTGTGGGTGTGTGTGGGGGGGGGCAGTGACACTCACATATCTCTACTCTTATAAAAAACAGAGTTGGTGATGATGGTGTTCCTGCCATCCTGCAATATAGGCCATCCGATTTATATCCGACGGACAGGAAGGAAACTATGGCAATTTTGCAAAAAGATACCCACACCCCTCTCCGCATTTGCAAATAAGGCATTCCCTCATTCATCCTTTTCTCCCACAAGATAAACTTCTCATACAAATGCATATTGATGTTCCGTGCAACGCATGGGCATCTTGCTAGTAGGGAGAAGGAGTTTGTCTGACACATATCTAGCTATATTAAGGGATAGGTAGATAGCATATGTGTGAGAGACATTATTATACTTTGAGACATTAGTGGCTGCGGGTGGGCGGAATTAAAGGGGTGGGCGTGTTAGACATAGAGAGCGTGTGTGTTTCTGTGTGAGAGACTTGTAGGATGGGGTAGAAAGACGAATTTAACCCTGACGGAGGGAGAGAAATACATGAAGTGCGCGTGTGTGATTCCGATGCCCACAAGGAAATGAGATATGTATGCGTGTGAGAGAGATTGCACAATTCATTCACGTATCACTATCTAGCGATCATGGACGTGCATCGCTTGAACATAAGTAAATATCTACTTCGTATCGTGGCCAAAGGTACAGTATCGATTCAACGCTATAAAGATTGGACACTCACATATCACATTTCTTTTCTATTTAAATAAACCTTTTCAGTTGTGCATGCCAAAGTTACAGTGATGTTTCTTCAAACAACCAATGTAGCTATCATGTATATGCACCATTGTTACTCTTGCATTCAAATTCAGTAGTCTTGGATGATTTAAGTTTCTATTTTGAAGTAATATATGTAATATTCATATATGAATTCAACGGGTACGCAATTTATGAAATGGAGGCTATGTAATCATATGAGGTAATACTTTTAAGTAGTTGACTACAATATCCATTTCTTTTTGTGCGCCTCTACACTAACACGTCAATGCATTATGTTTAAAGTAAATAACCAATGGCACTAAATTATCTATTTACATGAGAAATACATAGGCTAAGCGTTTGATCCCTTTTTTTGTGAACGCACCACTACACCCGTACGATTGGCCGCGCCCGTGTGAACGTCCAAGTTATCGGCGCATCATCCGGAGTTATTGTCTTTTTTTCTGGGGTGGACTTCACACCAATTATTAACTGCTGATGCGTGCCCCGTGTACAAAGTTTAGCATGACCTTCCCGCTAGCACGGTCCAAAATTAGTTGAAACTGGATACGAACGATCCCGCGGGCGACAAAATCTCCCGCCTCCTTCTAAAATTTCCACCACCTTAGTCTTTAGCATGCGAAATCCCCCTTTTGTCCTTGGTGCACGGAGACCAAAAATTACAATACCACTCTCATCTACATGATAGGTCGGGGCTGCTTTGGTAACTTCCGGTTCCCCACTACACGACACCCCCATTTCCTCTCCCCCTCCTGCAAAAACGACTAACTCCACATCACCAGAGCATCTTACATCACGCCGTCCGTACTTCATCGCCCTTTCTCCCCTTCCCTCTTGAAACCCTAGACTGCTCATCCACCGGCGTACCATAGCCCATTCACTGCCAGCGGCGTCCACCTCGCCGGATCTGCTTCTGCGGCCGCATCTACCCGTCCCACCTCCCCTAGAAACAAGTAGACTGCTCATCCACCATTGTACCATAGCCCATTCAGTGTCGGCCTTGTCCACGGCGCCGGATCTGCTTCGCCGGTACTCTCGTCAACCGCCGCGCATCTGCAGCGGCTTGTTCGTACTCCCTACCAGAGACGCTTCGTCCACACCCCCCGGAGCCGCCCCACCGACGCCCCCGTTGACGGCCTCTGATCCTCTTTGCCGACACCTTCCTCAACCCTACTGGAGCCGCTTCGCCGACACCTTCCTCAACCCTACCGGAGCCGCTTCGCCGACACCATCGTCAACCCTACCGGAGTAGCTTCGCCTATACCATTCTCAACCCTACCGGGGCCGCTTTGCCAACTCACAAGTCCACGGCCTCAGATCCGCTTCCTCGCACCCTCATCCAACCTACCGGAGCAGCTTCTGACGCCCCGTCCACGGCCGCAGATCCGCATCGTCGACACCACCCTTAACCCAACCACCGGAGCAGCTTCTGACGCCCCGTCCACGGCCGCAGATCCGCATCGTCGACACCATCCTTAACCCAACCACCGGAGCAGCTTCACCTACGCCCTCGTCCACAGCCATAGATCCGCTTCGCCCACACTGTAGTCCACCCTACCGGAGCCGCTCCACAAACACCCTACTCGACGGTTCTAGATCTCCTTACCGGACCCC
>NC_057799.1:331109875-331111673 GCF_018294505.1 Triticum aestivum
GCCGCAGATCCGCATTGTCGACACCATCCTTAACCCAACCACCGGAGCAGCTTCTGATGCCCCGTCCAAGGCCGCAGATCCGCGTCGTTGACACCATCCTTAACCCAACCACCGGAGCAGCTTCACCTACACCCTCGTCCACGGCGACAGATCCGCTTCGCCCACACCGTAGTCCACCCTACCGGAGCCGCTCCACAAACACCCTACTCGACGGTTCTAGATCTCCTTACCGGACCCCAACAGCTAGCGCAGCGTCATCACCCTCGACGTTTCTAACCTAATTCCCACCGTCTGGAGAGATGCCAAGCACCCGCCATGGCCTAGGTACTTGTCACCTTTAAACCCGTCCAGCATCACCTGCCCGATGTACTTCAAATATACTAACCGGTCGCTGTTACCTGTTATGCAGCTGGCAAAAACTACAAGGACGATGTTTCTTCTGGATCTAACAGCTTGGCCAACCAAGATCCTGGATTGAGGCATTGCTATGATCTTGTAAGCGCGTCTCTCTCTCTTGTATTGTTCTGTGCCTGCCAGTGTGCTTTGCTAGGATTTTCGACCAGTAATTCCTTTGTGCAGACAATGATTTCTACTACTGGCTGCTAAATTAGATATTTAGATGTCATACATGATACTACCTCGTACCTCCGTTCCTAAATATAAGTCTTTCTAGAGATTCCACTATAGGCTACATACTGAGCAAAATGAGTGAATCTACACTCGAAAATGCATCTATATACATCTGTATGTGGTCCATACTGGAATCTCTACAAAGACATATATTTAGGAACAGGGGCAGTACATTACACAAAATCGTAGGTGGCATGTAGGAATTCCAGTGCACTACATTAGGCTCCCTTAGAGTGCCTGCTAGTCCAGCATACAGAGTCATGGCTAGTTTATGGTACGCACACAATCGTTAATTGGTGGTTTAAATATGTGCAAAGGATATGCAATGTAGTATCATGTAGAGATGTCTGAAATTAGCCGTCTCAACTTGCAGATAGGGTTACACAATGAAAAAGTACAAGATGTATGTGGCAATTTCATGGAACATCGCAAAAAAAAGGAGAGGCAGCGGTGAGCCTATACAGTGTGCTATGGTATGTCACTCCTCCATTGCAATCATCGTGACATGTTATTTGTATGCCAGTTCTATTAGCCAAGTTTCTTAGGGACAGTTATTACAAGTTATCCTAAGAAAATAAGCACATGTGAATATAAGCTCCATGTAATAAGCCAACCAGTTCTTTTCATTGCATTTTCAGCTTATCTTTGGTATGATCAGTGGAAAGTCTAGATTGCATTATATTTTCTTCATTTTGCTGCCCATATGGAAATTAATTTGACTTGCAAACATCACAAATTGAACCCAGTGCAGTAATTAATATGATAGGAAAACAGACCATCACTATTTTCTCAAAATGCAAATACAAAGATACCATCTACTTGGCACAATCTACTTTGGTCAATGTTTTCCATAGAAATCCCATTGCCTAATTTAAACGAAGAACGCATGACCCACATTTAAATGAAGAACAATTATTTATTGAAATTCGATGGTCCAAGTGGCTGGTTATTATCGTATAGCAGCACCACCTGAAAGCATCATATAGTAGCAGCAGCAGCTCATAGCAACTCATCATACAGCAGCAGCAGTCTGCAATTCATCATATACCAGCAGCATCTCATAGCAATTCATCATATAGCAGCAGCAGGAGTAGCTCATAGCAATTCATCATATAGCAGCAGCAGCAGCTCATAGCAATTCATCATATAGCAGTAGCAGGAGCAGCTT
>NC_057799.1:331111970-331115794 GCF_018294505.1 Triticum aestivum
CAGCTTGTAGCAACTCATCATATAGCAGCAGCAGCAACTCATAGCAATTCATCATATAGCAGCAGCAGCAGCTCATAGCAACTCATCATACAGCAGCAGCAGCTCATAGCAATTCATCATATAGCAGCAGCAGGAGCAGCTCATAGCAATGCAACATATAGCAGCAGCAGAAGCAGCTCATAGCAATTCATCGTATAGTGGATCAGAATGAAAATTTGGCAAAAAATCAGAGGAGATCCTCACCTTGTTGGATGAGCTCATCCTTCAACAGCACCTCAAGGCCATGGCCTGGGAGGAGGGCAGGGGGAATAAGGTGCCTTCTACCGCAGTGTGGCATCAGCCGTAGTTGTGCAGCGCCCGTCGGAGTAGTGCGTTGGACGAACCACAGTGGAGCAGCTACTAGAGACCATGAGAATGAGGGGCGGCGTGTAACGCCCACGATGCAGCTATATCTCCCACGTGTCGAGGCACGACTTAGAGGCATAACCGCATTGTAGGTATTGTCGCAAGAAGGGTCATCTTCACACAATCCCATGTAATGAACAAGAATGGGATAACGAGAGTTGGCTTACAATTGCCACTTCACACAATACATAAATTAATTCATACATCATCCAAAATCCACACATAGACCGACTACGGTCAAATCCAAATGAAAAATAAGATAACCCCAAAAGCTAGATCCCCGATCATCCCAACTGGGCTCCACTACTGATCATCAGGAAACGAAACATAGTAACAACCACGTTCCTCGTCGAACTCCCACTTGAGCTCGGTTGCGTCACCTGCACTGGTATCGTCGGCACCTGCAACTGTTTTGGTAGAATCTGTGAGTCACGAGGACTCAGCAATCTCACACCCGCGAGATCAAGACTATTTAAGCTTATAGGAAAGGATGGGGTAATGAGGTGGAGCTGCAGCAAGCACTAAGCATATATGGTGGCTAACATACGCAAACAAGAGCGGGAAGAGGAGCAACGCAATGGTCGCGAAGCTAGAAATGATCAAGAAGTGATCCTGAAACTACTTACGTTCATGCATAACTCAAACCGTGTTCACTTCCCGGACTCCGCCGAAAAGAGACCATCACGGCTACACACACGGTGGATGTATTTTTAATTTAGTCAAGTGACAAGTTCTCTACAACCGGACATTAACAAATTGCCATCTGCCACATAATCACGGGCACAGCTTTCGAAAGATAATACCCTGCAGGGGTGTCCCAACTTAGCCCATTATAAGCTCTCACGGTCAACGAAGGATAAACCTTCTCCCGGGAAGACCCGATCAGTCTCGGAATCCCGGTTTACAAGACATTTCGACAATGGTAAAACAAGACCAGCAAAGCCGCCCGAATGTGCCGACAAATCCCGATAGGAGCAGCACATATCTCGTTCTCAGGGCACACCGGATGGGCAAGGCATCGGGTTGGCATAGACCCTGGTTGCCCAGGGGGCGCCGGACATCGCCCGGTTTGGGCCAGCACTCGAAGGAGCACTGGTCCGGGGGTTTAAATAAAGATGACCCTTGGGCTCGCGAAAACCCAAGGGAAAAAGGCTTAGGTAGGCAAATGTAAAACCAAGGTTGGGCCTTGCTGGAGGAGTTTTATTCAAGGCGAACTGTTAAGGGGGTCCCATAAATCACCCAACCGCGTAAGGAACGCAAACTCAAGGAACATAACACCGGTATGACGGAAACTAGGGCGGCAAAAGTGGAACAAAACACCAGGCATAAGGCCGAGCCTTCCACCCTTTACCAAATATATAGATGCATTAATTAAATAAGAGATATTGTGATATGCCAAAATATCCATGTTCCAACAGGGAACCAACTTCAACTTCACCTGCAACTAGCAACGCTATAAGAAGGGCTGAGCAAAAGCGGTAACTTAGCCAAACAACGGTTCACTAGGAAAGGATGGTTAGAGGCTTGACATGGCAATATGGGAGGCATGAAATAGCAAGTGGCAGGTAGCGCGGCATAGCAATAGAGCGAACAAGTAGCAAAGCAAAGATAGAAGTGATTTCGAGGGTATGATCATCTTGCCTGCAAGGTTCTCAGAGTTGTCGAAAGGTTGATCCTCGTAAGCGTACTCAACAGGTTCCTCATTCACGAACTCGTCTCCCGGTTCTACCCAAAGCAAGAACACAAGCAATGGAACCACAATCAATCATGGTGCAATGCACAAGCAACATGATATGCGAGATGTGATATGCAATGCAATATGCGTGCTCCAGAAGGAAAAAGATGAACAAGGCATCAACTTGGCAAACCAAGTATGCCACTGGAAAGATGAGATGATTTCGGTCGAAATTGATATAAAGATCACCGAAAACGGATGCACGGTTTGCAAATGGCAAGCAAAACAAGGATGTCACAATTCTGCGATTAACAACATGATAGCAATTAGAATACATCAAGTAACTATGCTACAACACCCCAACATAGCAACAAAGCATATGGCAGTGATCTACAAGAGAGGATTGACAAAAGATGAACACTGAGCTACGACTATAGCACACAATAACAGGTTCAAACAAGCATGGAAAAAGTGCAGAAGATATCAGCTTCACAGACTTGGTGAAAATACTGAACATGGCTGAAACAGTATCAGGTAGCAATGTTCAGAGCAAGCCAAACACATGCTACGGGAACTTATCATAGCAAAACAAGGCATGGAATAAATCTACTAAATGCATAGAACAAAAGTCTCTTACTGATCATGAGCCAAAAAGGCACAGAAGATATGAAGGCACCTAGGTAAACATAGCAAGTTTCGTTAGCAGGTTTCAGACTTAGCAGAAAACAGAGCATGGCATTAACAGAATTATGAAGACAGCTTTGTGAGCTCGATTCACTCATCACAAAGCAATGCATGACAAAAAAAGCATACCTACAGCAAGATGGCATGTTCATGAAGCTAACCATGACAAGATCAAGTTCATAGCATGTATGGATCAACTACAACAACCTTGGCAAAATTGAATATCATGTTAACATTCTGCCAGGAACATTTTATAGCAAAAGTGGAGCAAGATTAAGACATTCTAGGTCACTGCATAATTGCAAATAGGGGCATGGATGGATATAGCATAACCATATGTCCAAAAAATCCTTACTGATCATACTCAAAATAAGCATGGATCTCACTGTAGCCACATGGATACATGGCAACAAAATAACAGCAGGTAAAGGACTTGGCAAAATCCTAAGTCCCTGAAAACAGAAACATCACGAAGCCTAGTTTGCATGCTTGTGCTAGTCACCACATAGATCACAAAAATACATGGCATACACCTCTGTAAAGATGGAATGGCATAGATCAAAACATCTATAGAGCTCATGCTCATAAGATGCACACATCAAATGCATCAAAAATAACAAAACATCAAGTTCTGGTAAGTAACAGCAGTAAACATCATATAGCACTCTTGCATCAGAGATTTGGGCATCAAGATGAACTCAAACAAGCAGGTCACTATGGAACAAAATTACGAGCATCTCCTGATGAACATTTCGATATATCATGCACGCAAAACGGAGCAGTGTGCAATGAGATATGACATGATGAACAGAGCAACATAAAGTGATATATTCGGGACTTTGCAGAAAACAGAGGGGGAAATCAACCTCGATCTAGTGTTTGTGGGCGCGATTTTCGAGGCAGCGGCGGCTCGCCGGAGCTCGGGGAAGGCACCGGTGGGTCGGGGTCGACGGATCCGGCCGGCCCCTCGCCAGATCTGGCGCCGGCGGAGGCGACGGCGACCGGCGCGGGCGTGGCGGACGAGGTTCACCGGAGGCGGCGCGGGAGCTCGCCGGCTCAG
>NC_057799.1:331116253-331161777 GCF_018294505.1 Triticum aestivum
CGCGGTGGCGCCTGCCACGTGGTAGCGCGGGGTTGGCGCGGGGGCGGAGGCGATTTCGTCTGGCTCGGGCCGGACGTGTCCGACGGCGCAGAGGGGAGGGGGTTAGGGTTGGTCTGCGCGAAAAATTCGGAGCGGATCACATATTTATAGGTAGAGGGAGCTAGGAGACTCCAAATGGAGTGCGGTTTTCGCCCACACGATCGTGATCGAACGACCGAGAGCATGGAAGTGAGTTAGATGGGTTATTGGGCTGTTTTGGAGCGGTGTTTGGCTGCAACACACAAACGGCGTTTGCGGTCAACCGGTTAACCGTTGGAGCATCAAACGACCTCCAAATGGAACGAAACTTGACAGGTGGTCTACCGGTGGTGTACCAACGCCACTTGGCAAGACTCGGTCCATTCCAAGAACGTTTAACACCCGCTCACGAAAAGAGACAAGAGGGGTGCGCCGGTGCATGTGGGAGTGTCGGATTGCAAAACGGACAACAGGGAAAATACTCGGATGCATGAGACGAACACGTATGCAAATGCGATGCACATGATGACATGATATGAGATGCATGACATGAACAAAATGCAAAACGAAAGACAAAACCCGACCACGAAGGGAATATCATAACACATAGCCGAAAATGGCAAGAGTTCGAGTTACAAATATGGAAAGTTACATCCGGGGTGTTACACGGCGCCAGAGGGAGGAGCAGCCAGGGAGATTTGCCCCTACCCGCCGGCCATGTAGCCTAGCTGGACATAGCACTGTCGAGGACCAGGCCAGATGGGACCAGTGGCGACGGCTCGCTGGAGGAACCCTAGTGCTGCAGGCAGGGGATCGAGGTAGAGGGAAAGGGGAGAGGAGATGCAAGCGGGCAGGGCAATGAATGCTTGCGTGTTTGTTTTTACTTGAGGGTCAGGTGTGACACGGGCGTCATCAGTTGCATTTTGAGTGTAATATAGGCAGACAACAGAGTCATTTCACTATTCCCCTTCCCTTCAATTTTTAGTGAGGTTCTACCCGAAACACACCCCTCCAAAGCGAAATTAGTTAAGCCCAAGCCCATAACTCAAAAATGACTTCTTTACATCTTTTATGGCTTATTTTGACAATATGCCCTGAAAAGGCGGAATCGAACTGGCCCTTAACCTGCAATTCAATTGTGTGTGCAATGATGAATGACTCCTGCCTGCTATCTGTACATTTAGGCATCATCATACATGGCATAACCTAATACATGTGCATTCCATTGTAGAATCTGGAATATGCAATGTTTATGTTAGTTCATACGTTGCACATGATGTTTAAATGCCCCTTAAATCTGGTCAGTCAAGTGATGGTCTTTAAGCCTCCTTCTTTGCTTCTTTTCTTGATATGTAAGATTTGCTCACACATTTTTTTAATTGCTTGTTTGCATCAGCCAGCCATACTAGGACTGTTTGCTTTGATTACTTGCTGTTCTTGACCTAACACTCTAGCAGAGCTTGTCAATGATTTTAACACTAAGGGCTGCTGTAGTGGGGCCTTGTCTTTGGCTGTACACTACAGTAGGCTCTCCAAGAGTACCTGGAGATCCAGTTCGAAGGTATGCCTAGGTTTTACATAGTGCAGACATAGTAAATGCTCATTTCATTGTGTGCAAGTGCAAGAGATGCGGCATGTTTCATTATGTGGTGTTGTTTTGTTATAATCTCATCCTTTTGTGTTCACAGACTGGAAAGTATGCATATTTATCTTCCAAGGGGACGAGTAACTAGTTTGTGTCACCTTGCAGAGGGGGTGCAATGAAGATAAGATTGAGGATTTCCAAGTACAAGATGTTAGGAAGGAGCCTTGCAAGAGAAGTAGGAGCTGCGCTGAGCCTCTTCAACCTGCTAAGGTAAGTCACTGTATGCAACTCAACAGTTCAATTCCTTGTTTGTTTCAGGCATAGTTAATTTTCTCTTTCAATTGCTTTATTTGTCCTCAGTTAATGAGATGCCCAAATAATCATGCCTGATGTTCGGTACTTGTATCACTATTAGTTGACATAATTAAAGGCCTTACCATTTAATTACTCTACTGAAGTGTGCCTGAAGCTTTGAAGTCTATTAACCAACTATTATTGCATGAGGCTCACAATCTAGTTTATACTACGCTAATGATTGCATAGTTTTGCCTGCTGTAGTATGTTTGTATGAAACCCTCTGCTGTTCATTATGCTCGCTAAGACTTTAATTGAGGCACAGAATGGCCAACTGCTTGCTTACTTATACGCAACGTGCTATCTAAATTTGTAACTTGTCTGTGTTTTCGATTGGGCCCAACATCATGCTCCTCTGGTGAGCTAAGAGGGATTTCTGTATGCAGGTTGCACAGACTATCTTTTTTATAATTTTTAAAATATCACCTTCTTATGCTTCATGACGTGTAACAATTTTTTTTGAAAGTGACGTGTAACATTATTGTTAGTCCTGTTTTTCCATGTAGTACAAAATAGTGTCTTGTTCGCTTCACTGTTGTAACTATATTTTTGCCCTAGTCATGTGTACTTACAGAGACATTTCTGGATGAAGTGACATCAACACAAAGATCTGCGAGCAGTGCGGCATGGCCGTTACCGAATGATTATGGATTGGAATTGGAATTGCTGATGTTCTCGAGCATCAACTAGAGGTGGCAAGACAACGTGTACATGATTGTCAACGTATAATCAACAAGTTGAGACTGGACATGCAGGTATTAGATGCAGGAGTCAACAAAATGAAACAAGACACTGAGGTAACCATGAAGGAATTGGAGATTTTGCAGACTGAAATTTGTGCTATCTGAATCCGGCCAATCCTATTTTCTGAAGAGATTATAGTTCAAATGGAGTTAAGTTGATGTGCGTCCATGATGTATGAGCTGTATTTGCCCAGTGTATGTAATTTGCTGTTTGTGTATGCTTTATTATCACCTGTGCCGAACCATAATGCCCAGTGGGTATAATCGGCTGTAATTTCTTTATTGTATAGTGTAGGATTATTCTACCTTTCTATGCCTTGATCTCTTTGTTGTATAGTGTATGCTTTTTAGAGGTGATAGTATTGAGTAGGATAATTCTTTGAATATGCTATATCGTTCAAACGGGGGCCAACTCGCCCGACCATGGCCCTTCACGGGCCGTCGGATCCATGGGCCTTCTACGTCTCATAGGATCCATGGGCCTTCTACATCTCGTAGGATCCATGGGCCTTGTACGTCTCGTAGGATCCATGGGCCTTGTACGTCTCGTAGGATCCATGGGCCTTGTACGTCTCATAGGATCCATGGGCCTTCTACGTCTCGTAGGATCCATGGGCCTTCTACGTCTCGTAGGATCCATGGGCCGCCGACTCATTTATGGGTCTTGTACGGGCCTTTAATGGGTCGTAGACGTGCCTTTAATGGAAGTCGTACGTTTTATGGGTTGACCATAACGGGCCGTTAATAGGCCGTATTTGGTGATGCTATGAAAATGGCCCCAACAGACTAACGGTCCACAAACGGGCCGACTGTAACGACGGGCTGAATTTGGCCCACAAGCAGAAACTGACAGTAACGGGCCGTAAGTAACCAAATGCTGCAAATGAGCCCAAGAATAAATGGGCCCTTAGAAGGCCGAAAGTTAACTTGGGCTAGAAACGGCCCAACGGAATAACGGGCCATTAATGGGTATAAAGTGATACACTGTTCATTACGGGCCAGTTTCACCACGGGCCATTAATGGGTGTAAAGTAATACACTGTTCATTACGGGCCAGTTTCAGCACGGGCTGCTAATGGGCCAAGAGTTACAAAGGGCCTCATATGGCCGAAAGACGTCATGGGCTATACATGGGCCAGAAGTGAAAACGGGCTGGAATCATATTGGATGGCCCAGATGACGCTACTGGGCCTAATTCGGATAGGGCGTAACGGGCCTTGGGTTAGCGGGCTGTAAATGGGCTATATGCGAACAGGCCGTTAACAGGCTTTCCATGGGCCGGCCCGCCAGCTTTTAACCAAGTCAAACGGGCCGGCCTTTTCACAGGAATGGGCCACTATTGGGTCGTGCCACGTGTCGACGTATCGTAGGCGCCTTCTGTCCAGTGAGTGGATGACATCTGTCCCAACGATGAGCCGACACGTGTTTCCTCTAGCCAATGATGATTTTACACGTGGAAAATCCCCATTGGTCGGGGCTGTTAACGGGTTATCGGATCCAAAACCCGACCCGGTAGCTTAACGGCGTTCCGTTACGGTGGATGCCACGTGTCGGTCACCCTTGACGAAAGCACTTCTGTGACGCGCGATTTATCGTCATGGAAGTGGACACTTCCATGATGATAATTTTGGTAATGTCATGGAACACTTCTACGACAACAGAAGTATGACTATCTTGATTCTGTCATAAATTTGTCATGGATGTACATGCATGACAAAAAACGCGACCTACTGTGACAAACACGTATCATCACGGAAGTGTATTTTTTGTAGTGCATTCACGTGACGCCACGTGTCTTGGTTTTAATGGCTGTAGGAGGTGCTGTGCGGACATCTGCTTGACCTGGACTGAATGGGAGGTGTGCGAGTGTAGTCCGGTGCACACGCTTACCGAGAGGCGTGCAAGATGTCCTCCAATGCACAGGCTCACCGGGAAGCATGCGAGTTGTACGCTGCGCAGGCTCACTGGGAAGCGAGGCCTTTGACTTCCATGGCCGCCCACCTTCCTCTCCATTAATGGCGCCCGAGCCGCTGTTTAATACGGGCGGCCTTACTGTTCGCCTCCCATTCCCCTCCCTCCCGCAGACCTCCACCAACACCGTGGCACAGAAAGATCATCTGCCACTAGTCTTCAAGTTTGGTGAAGTCGACTCCGAGCCGGAGGAGTCATAAGGAGGAGCGGCGACTCATGGACATGGCCCAGAATGAGCTGGCCACGGCGGTTGCTGCCCCCGCTCCCGTCCCAGCTCCCATCCCCGCGCCCGCGCCAGCGACCATCCCCGTAGCATAGACGGGCCGGTTGCCGAGCACTATCACAGAGCTGGAAGCTGCGGGCGTCAGCGAGGTCTCCGTGGACCCGCGTGAGCTCGTGTACATACCAGCGCCAGCGCCCGTGCCCATGCCCGTGCACGCCCCTCCACCCATCGTGGCGTCGACCCCGTGCGTTTGGCTGCACCCGCCGCGCCCGTGCCCGTGGCATGGGACGCTGCCGTCGACCGCTACCTCTCAGCGGCATGGGAGGCGGCTGTCGACCGCTACCTCTCAGCGGCATGGGATGCTGCCGTCGACCGCTACCTCTCAGCGCCGCCAGTTGCCATCCTCCCGCGCCCCGCCCGTCGATCGCACGACGACATGATGTTTGATTTACGGGTGAAGAACATTTTGTGCTGCCTTGAAGACTTCAACAACGGCGTCCCGGAGGATGACAACGACAACGACGGCGCAGCACGCCGCCCCCGCCGCCACCGGAAATAGTTTTTTTGGTGTTTAATACTGTATCTTGAATTTTCGATCATATGAATATAAATTCGCAGTGTGACTGAATGAAAGATATGGTTTGAACGAACTTGCATTTTTCTCTCTTAATGTACAGACTTATCAAACGGTTTTATTTTGAAAAAAATGTCAATGGTTTTTAAATATAAAACACTCATCGCAAACGTCTTAGTTAAAACACCCGGATGCAAACCGACAGCTTCCCCGGGAAGCCAAGGGAAAATGTGCCGAGCAGGATTTCTGCATCCCTCAACACAAACAGTTGTTTTGCATGACCCGTGTGCAACCACGTACAAACAATTGGGTAAGATTTGCATATTTGTCATCTTGGGTATGTTGCCATTTGTCAAACTAGAAAGATTGACATTTGTTTATCTAGTAATATTGCCATTTGTCAACCTTGTAACACTGCGATTTGTCAAAATATGCAGCTAAAAAACACTAGCACTATCTAATTTTTGCAACTAAAATCCCTAGCACTGTTCATATGGACACCACTAGCAGGCGTGAGTTGATGGATGCATATGCAAATGTACCATTGATTACATACAACAAGTCATCAGCCCACAACGACAACGAGGATACACGTTGGATTATAGATCATTTCCAACAAAACATTCTAGTAAAGTTTTTCTCACACAACAAATAACAAAGCGACAAAATGAACTTCAGCTCAACCACTCGTCGGCGTTGGAAATGCTTGCTTTGAACCAGAAGTGATTCTCTGGGAAGGGCCAGCTACTGTCAATCTCGAGACCAACGCAGGACTGATCATCCAGGCTGAAGCGGCCTATGTCAGGACCCATATTGGGATGGTAGGGAAGCATAGCAATGTCCGAGGTATAGATACAGTTGCTTCTCATAAATGGTAGTAACATTGTGTCAACAGCAGCTGGATCACCTTCCACCATCATTGGATAGTTTTGTCCAAGGAAGAGCGCGTTTCCTCCAAGACCTTCAATACCGAACCCAGGAGAAGGTGTTGGCGCTAGTACACTAGTATCCATCCCGAATACCCTACAACAGATGTTGGAATAGGTCCAGAGAGTACGACCATGCGAGACAACACCTGCTTCCTTAGTAACATCGCCCTGTATACAGACAAGAAGAGGTGATCCATTGGAGTAAGTTGCCAGGCGCCACTGAGTATATGGGTCCGGCTCATCCTCATGCTCGTGATCAACAACATCGTCATCTCCCCCTTGGTTATAAATTTTTTCAAGTATAGGTTGTGGAATGTTCACAGGACCTTGGAAACACAAGAAGGTTAATTAATTAGTAAAGGGAAACTAGCTAACCCGCATGCATGTGGATGAAACAATTATAATTATGGTGGAAGACAAACGTACCGAAAGCATGACGATTCCATGCAAAAACAGTGCCACGAGTGGTGGAAGCAGACACAAGACCCTCGTATTGAATTGCATCACAGTACTCATTCGTGTACAGAAATTGATTTTTGAGCAATATCCATCGATGCGTGGAAGTAAGGAAGGCAACAAGCTTGTCGAAGATAGCAACAACTTCATAGTTCGTGTAATCCCAAGAGCGGTTGGGAACTCGACAAATTGCTATCTTACGTAGACGACAGGCCCCATGATCGTATTTGAACTCACATAGAATACCGGTGTACTCAACCTCTGGGCAGTCGTCTGAGATTTTTGGAAGTGGAACCCGGTGACGAGTGTACACATTCACAAGTGCCCACTCGCAGTTGTACCCAATATAAACAACCCAATCTCCATTTGCGCCTGCCCAAGACTTTCCCTCAAGTGATGGCATCTTAACATCATACGTATCATTATCAAGCGACATCAACTTGCACAAGGTGAGGCTTCCCTCGTCCCCGCGCCAGTCAGCAGGGTCACGGCGAAAAAGATAGGGGAGATCAAACCGCTCCTGGACCCTTTGGGTTCCTTGTAATGATGTTATTAGTTGAGTCGAGAATGGTCTTGAACGAACCTGCCATGCTAGCCGAGGTGATGACGTCGCACCGATCATTGAGTTCCTCCACAACGTCATCTTTCAGATCGGGGCAAGAATAACGGGGTCGTTTCCGGCATGTTCCCTCCATGGAGAAGATGATCGAACAATGGCAGAAGGAAGGGTGAAGGCAAATGGAGGGAGGAAGAGAGTGCGACAACAGTTCCAAATCGAGAGGAAAGGCAAAGCGGCGGTGGACGGTTGCCACGGTACACGAAGAGGCGCCTGGGGAGCGAACGGTTGCCACAGAGTTCACACAATGTATATCGCACACACCTTGATCTGGCTGACCGTTTCTTTTGTGTTGCCTAATCACAAACTGTTCATCCGAGTGAACCGTATGCTGTATATTGCACACACCTTCATCTGGTTGCCTGTTTCTTTTGTGTTGCCTAATCACAAACAGTTCATCCGAGTGAACCGTATGCTGTGTATCGCACACGCCTTCATCTGGCTGCCCGTTTCTTTTGTTCCTCCTCATCGCAAACAGTTAATTGAACTGAACCGTATGCCCTTCATCGCACACGCAACTAAAACCTAAACCGTGTTTGATGCATCCGTCATCGCAAACGTGTTATAGATTTCTGACGGTTTTCATACACCACCGTTTGCGATTATTGCATCGCACACAGTTTCTCGAAGGGTCTCTGATCGTAGTGTCGCGTTAGCAGCATCCTGCAGTAGCGGTAGTAATGGTTGCTGGTAGGCAGGCAGAAGAGTAATAAAACAACCTAGTAGTAGGCCCACATTGCATACCTAAGGCTTTTAGGCCCAAATTAAAGGAATGTAGCACAGGATTGCTAAATATAGGAAAACAACCTAAAGAACTAAAACAGTTCTTCACTGCATTACTGTCGGTGTACAAAAGAAGGGGCGCACCTTTGTACCCCTTTACCTGTGCACGGACAGTCGGAGCCGCACCCACGGCCGCACCAAGCAGAACAGGGGAGGTGAACCGAGGTAAAACCGAAGCCCAAGACAGCCAGAGCAACGCCAAGTCCGAGACCACAAAAGCGCAGAGAGACGAAGCAGGTTCCCCCGGCAAGACCTTTGTCGGGGCAGCCTCCGCGGCCTCGGCAAGGCCCTTGTCGGGGCGGCTCGTCCAACACCAGCGGAGCGCACCACCCTTGAGCTCACGGTCTCCAACACCACCAATCACGTTGGAACTAGGGCTCGGGAGGCACCTCCGTGGTAGCATGCAGATCTTTGTGAAGATAAGGAATATTCAAGATCAGATGAGGATTAAAAGACAACGATCCTCGGCAAGATCCTTGCCGAGGAGAGCCACAAGACCCCCGGCAAGATCCTTGCTAGGGACGACAGCACGCCACGGCAAGACCCTTGCCGGGCCGCCCGGCAAGGCCCTCACCAAAGGCGCCAGCAGGGCCACCTCCAGGCCCGCACCAGCCAAGTTTCCACTGCCGTTCATATGCAGCTGCAAACCCAACCAGTTGGGCAGGCACCTGCGTGGCAACATGCAGCTTCCAGGCCAACTCAGCAAGCGCCTGCGTGGCGGCATGCAGATCTTCGTGAAGACTTTACCACCGCGCCACCTCAGCTGCCTGCCTGCCTACCTGGCGCTGCATGCATCGCTGGCCAGGGCGCGTGTCGAAGCACGGAGGAGCGGCGACGGACGAGACGGGCCTCGTTCCCGTCCCCAATAAAGAAAGGGGACACCTAAGTGATGCATTGAATGCGTCTTGTCCTATAATACGAGCGATAAGCTCGTAGCACTGTATGCCTTTCCACCTCCTGTGTGCCACTGTGGCAGCCCCTTTCGACTATAAAAGGAGGCCCATGGCGTACTGGAGGAGGATTCGGCTCTCTGAAATGGCTCAGCCACCATAGCTAGTTGGAGGGCTCAAGAACACTCAATGCATCCACCAAAGCAGGACTAGGGTTTTACGCATCCTCGCGACCCGAACCTGGGTAAACGATCCGTGTGCTGATTACTAATCCCGCTCTTCTTGCAACCCTGTGCCCCGGCAACCGTAGTAGGGATTCTTGTGATCCCATTTGTGTCGTTTCCCACCGACATCTTTGGCGCGCCAGGCAGGGGGCGCAACTGGTCTAGTAGTTAGCCTAGCATTTCTTCATCGCCATGGCTCCCAAGAAGAAGATGGCCACGGCGATCGGCTCGTCGGGGGCCGAACGGCCCGTGCCATTACGGGCGAGTAGCGGCCGGGTCGCGGAGAGAATCCGAGCTGCGGTCCGCGAGCTGGGCCGTTCGCGCGCCAGGCGACGGGTCGCACATCACCAAGTTTAAAGATGGCCCCCCGCGGGCGGCGCGGGGCCCTCCGGGAGTGTCGTTGTGCCGCCCACGGGCGGCGCAGCAACCTCCAAGACGCCCACGCCGGCGACCACTGCGCGCTCTTCCCATGGTGTGCGCGACGAGCAGCGTCACCACGCCGGTGACCCTGGGCACCGCCATGGGAAGAGCCGTGTGCGTCGTCCGCGGGATGAAGGGGTTCAGCATACCCGCCGAAGCGCTGGCGAAAATGGCGCGCAGCCGCTGGGTCGTGATGGAGCCCCTTCTAACGTGGTTAGAAGTCGAAGCGCGCCATGGTCCACGCAGCTGTCGCCGCCACCCACGCCAGCAGAAGCTTTGGCGTGCGCGCAGCTGCTCCTCGACTTCCCTCCTGCTGCGGAGAAGCTCGACGAGTGGAGGGCCACCATCCAGAGCCTCGTCGCCGTCGCCAACAAAGACGATCCGCGACCGCGGGACCCTTGGGCCGGCGCTCCACCGAGGCACCACATGCCAGCGCTGGGAGGACCGGGGGTGCTGTGGTCACGGCGCACTCTCCTCCTCCTCGCCAGCCGCCGCGGGCGTTGGCCCGTCATGACGATGCTTGTGATAACATCTCTATAGTGTCATCCGACCCGCGAACCCACCGCGACCAGCGCCAAGTTCTTCGAGAACGAGCTCACGAAGATGCTCGAACCACTATTGAGCGCCGGTGTGATACACGCCACCAGTCGGACAAGCGGGCGGGACCCGCTATGGACCACCCAGCACCGGGGGGCTCCGGCGGACTACCTTACAAGGTGGGCTGCACGGCCTTTACCCGCGAGCGGAGGCAGTTCCAGTGGGCGTCCCACCCCATGTTCAAGCCCGATGTCGGCGAGAAGTACACTGGCAAGACCCATCCGTCCGAGTTCCTCAGCATCTACACAATCGCGATGCAGGCTGCCGGAGCTCGCGATGACAAGGTGCTTGCCAATTATTTCCCGCTGGCGCTGAAGCCCAATGTTATGTCTTTGTTGATGCACTTGCCGGCGAATTCCATTTCTTCTTGGTCGGATCTGTGCCATGAGTTATTTGGCGCCTTCGCAGGAGGCCACCAAGCTCATGGCCAGGCCAGTGATCTGCATATCATCCCCCAGAAGGAAGGGGAAACCCTGCGCAAGTACATCCAGAAGTTCAGCCGGGTGCAGTACAACATCCCCGACGTTCATCCCGCCGCTGTGATCAGCACGTTCCATCAGAACGTGCCCAACCGCAAGATGCGTGAAGAGATGGCGATGACCAAGGTTAAGGATGTGGCCGAACTCCACGTTCTGGCCGATAGATGCACCCGGGCTGAAGAGGGAAGGAAGTACCCCGGCGAAGACGCCGGCACGGAAACCGACTCTACCGACGAAGACGCCGCCGCCCCGACGAAGAAGGGCCAGCGTCGCAACAGGAAACGCAAGGGCAAGGTCATACTTGCCGTTGAAGGATCTGATGACACCGGCGCTGCCATGAAGGTCAGGGCAGACAGCCCCGGCAAGAAGATTGCCGGGTGCGTCGCCTGCCGGGCCTTAGGAGCTGCCGACAAGCCAGGGGGCTCCGGCAAGCTGTACTGCAAGATCCACCGCACCAAGGGCCACGACCACCAGAACTGCCGGCAAGTCGAGCTGCTTCCTGAAAAGCAAAAGGCCGAGTATGAAAGGCGGGACAAGGAGAAAGGTCAGGACGGTGCCGAGGGATCCGGCAAGAAGCGTGGCGGCCAAGGAAGCCGCCCCGGCAAGGACAACCAGCAAGAGAGGCCCGCCCGGGGCCGTGACAAGAAACAAGAAGACGATGATCACAACGAGGACGACGAGTCCGGTGAGCAAGAGTTCCAGAAGGCTACGGAGGCCATGTGCGTCGATGGTGGCGCCTCGCTGCATACTTCTCACGGCCAGCTCAAGCTGTGGGGCCGTGAGATTACAGCAGCGGAGCCATCATTCGACGCTCAGAAGCCGCTGAAGTGGTCCAGCACGCCCCTCATCTTTGACGCCGAGGACCACCCTGACCGCACAACCCCTGTCGGGTGTTTGCCACTGTTGTTCTCACCAACGATACGCAACCTCAAGGTGAACAAGATGTTGGTCGACGGCGGGGCCGGCCTGAACTTGATCTCGTCCGTCGTGATCAAAAGGCTACAAATTCCTGATAGAGACCTCGAGGAAACGGGCACGTTTCAAGGGGTCAATCGGGGGAGGAGCCAGCCGAAGGGGAAGGTCACACTGCCCGTGACGTTTGGAAGAGAGTTGAACTATAGGACGGAGAGGATTGTCTTCGACGTGGCCGAGATCCCCTTGCCCTACAACGGGATCCTCGGCCGCCCGTCACTAGCCAAGTTCATCGCGGCGTCACACTACGCCTACAACATGCTAAAGATGCCCGGGCCGTTGACCATCATCTCCGTCCCCTCTGACAAGAAGGACGCACTGATTTGCGCCGACCAACTCTACCGGGAAGCAGTTGCAGCATCTATCGTCAAGGCACTTGCTCCTGACGATGAAGGCCCGGGAGGGAAGAAGAAGCCCGGCAAGACTTCTCGCACCCACTCCGGCAAGCGCACCACCTTGGAGTGTTGCGCTACGTCGAGGACGTGCTAGAGAGCTCTACCGGCAAGAGCAAGAAATCCAGAGCCGAGCCACCGCAGACCAAGAAGGTGTCCGCCAGGGAGGATGGCACGGGAGGGGCCTTCACCATAGGCTCCACCCTTGACAGCAAATAGGAAGGCGCGCTCGTCACCTTCCTGCGGGCGAATGTCGACGTGTTTGCATGGCAAGCATCCGACATCCCCGGTGTTCCCAGGGAGGTGATTGAGCATCACCTAGCTGTCTGCCCTCATGCGCGGCCCGTCAAGCAGAAGGTCAGAAAGCAGGCTCTGGAGAGTCAGGAGTTCATTACAGAGGAGATCAGGAAGTTGGAAGCGACAGGTTTGGTGAGAGGAGTAATCCACCCGACGTGGTTGGCCAATCCGGTAGTAGCGCGCAAGGCAAATGGGAAGTGGAGGCTGTGTATTGACTACAAAGATATTAATAAGGCTTGTCCTAAGGACCCCTTCCCGTTGCCGCGCATCGACCGGATTGTTGACTCCACGGACGGGTGTGATCTGTTGTCATTCCTCGATGCCTACTCGGGCTACCACCAAATCTTCATGACAAGAGAGGATGAAGAGAAGACAGCATTCATCACCCCATGTGGTACGTATTGCTTTTTACGGATGCCTTTTGGGTTGAAGAGTGCTGGCTCGACGTTTGCAAGAGCAGTCCAAATTGGTTTTGAACCCCAGCTCCATAGAAATATGGAAGCATACATGGATGACATAGTGGTCAAAACCAAGGACGGGGCAACTCTTGTGCAAGATCTGTAACAGACATTTGCCAACCTGCGCAAGATCAACCATAAGCTGAACCTTGAGAAGTGTGTCTTCGGCGTTCCTTCTAGCAAGCTTCTTGGATTCTTTGTGTCGCAGCGCGGGATCGAGGCAAACACAGACAAAATCAAAGCTATTGAGCAGATTGAGGGGCCCAAGCGGATCAAAGATGTGCATCGGCTCACCGGCTGCGTCGCCGCCATGGGCCGATTCATCTCCAAGTCCGCCGAGCGTGCCCTTCCCTTTTTCAAAATCTTGAAGAAGCCAGGCCCAATGGAGTGGACCCCAGAAGCCGAGGCGGCGTTGCAGGATCTGAAGAAATACCTTTCCTCCACGCCAATACTAGTTGCGCCTAAACCACAAGAGTCGTTGCTGCTGTATCTGGCGGCAACGAATCAAGTGGTCAGCGCCGCACTGGTGGCACAGAGGGAGGTCGACAAGGAGGCAGTGGCGACGGTAGAGCCAGCGGATGGCAAGCCAAAGATTCCCCCGGCAGGGCCTGGTGCCGGCAAGGCAAGGCCCCCGGCAGAGTATGATGCCACCAAGGCAGCGCGCGCGCAGTCAAGTGAGGTGGTGCAAAAGAAGAAGATGATGCAGCACCCGATTTACTTTGTCAGCTCCCTCTTGCAGGGGGCTAGGTCGAGGTACTCCGGTGTGCAGAAATTGCTCTTCGGCCTCCTTATGGCCTCGAGGAAGCTGCGTCATTACTTCCAAGCCCACGAGATCACTGTCGTCACCCGCCTCCCATTGCAACGGATACTGCATAACCCAGATGCGACCGGAAGGATTGTGGAATGGGCCCTGGAGTTGTCAAGTTTTGGGTTGAAGTTTGAAAGTACCTCGACAATCCAGAGCAGAGTCTTGGCGGAGTTCATTGCAGAATGGACCTCAACGCCCGACGAAGAAATCCAGGAGACCGCTCTCCCCGGCAAGGAAGTAGACCGCAACTGGATCATGTACTTTGATGGGGCTTTCTCGCTGCAAGGCGCCGGTGCCGATGTGCTGCTTGTCGCACCCACCGGAGAGCACCTCAAGTATGTAATCCAGATGCACTTTCCCAGGGAGATGTCCACAAACAACACTGCTGAGTACGAGGGGCTGCTTGCCGGTCTCAGAATCGCGGCAGACCTCGGGGTGAAGAAGCTCATCGTCAGGGGTGACTCGCAGCTTGTCGGCAGACAAGTCAACAAGGATAACCAGAGGCCATTGATGGAGGCCCACGTGGATGAAGTGAGGAAGCTGGAGGAGCGCTTTGACGGTATCCAAGTGGAGCACATTCCCCGAGCGGAGAACGACATCGCCGATTACCTGTCGAAGCGTGCCGCATTCAAGCTACCTGTGGAACCAGGTACCTTTTTGCTCCGGTTAACTCAGCCATCCATCGAACCGTCAATAGGGTAGAGCAAGCGGAGGAAATCAGGTCCCGACAAGTACCTTCCCACCGAGCCCCCTGGGACTGCTGGCAAGGATGTTGTAGTGCACACTGAGCCTGCCAAAGAGCAACTGGCTCCGGTAGGGCGTCAAGCCCTGGCCATGGAGACAGCCGCTCCCATGGCAGAAGAGATGCCTTTGGTCCTTGTCGTCGAGCCCCTGCCTCCGCCAAAAGCGCGAGAACGGTCGGCCGAAGAAGAGAAACGGCAAGGCCTGTTGCCAGGCGATAACGTTTATTATGAAAATAACAAGGATTCATCCTTGGCATGGGCCTCGCTCACGCACGAAGAACCCGGCAAGCACCCTTTTTCATTAAAAACATCCCATACAAGTACAGTTCGTACGGAAAGAAAAACATGAACAAGGGGGATTACAAGCTTTAAATTTAACAACGCCCCAAGGCTTACGGATTAAAAAAGAGATGAGATGCCCGTAATTGCTTTCTTGTCTCTCTCCTCAGAAGATGGAACAGGACAGCGGGAGGGCAAAAAGAGCACCTAGGCGAGGTGCGAGGAGCAGAAAGCTGGAAGATGAGGCAGCGGCTCGCCAATACGCGACGAAGGCGTCGGTGCGCGCGTACTCCGAGTTAACGGCCGCCACCCGCCTTCTTCGCCTTATCCGGCCCTCCTACGCTAGCCGCCCATGGAGACGAGGGGGAGCACCCCGAAGGAGAGCTTGGCGAGGATGGCCCTCGGCAGGGCGCGTGACCGAGGGAGGAGCCGCGCGGTCAGTCGGAGTCGGCATCCTGCCGCTTGACTCCCTCGTCGCCACTGTCGTCCTCGTCACTCCCGCTCAAGGAAGAGTCTTCATCGTCAGAAGAGCTCTCCACGCAGCACTTCAGGCGAGTCCCAAGATCTCCAAAGACCTTGACGGAGAGCAGGCCGCCCTCCATTAATTTGAAGTAGAGGACGAGCCCCACCGTCAGGCTATGGACGCGGGCGAACATCTTCCACCCGCGATGGAGATACATGACGTGAGGGGCGGGAAAGTCAACGTCGACTCGTGTACCGCCGGTCCCGCAGCCCCTCATGTGCAACCTGAGGGTCTGGGGCGGATCGAGCTCCATCTCCGCTGCGAATGGGGTGGGGAGACGGAGACGACGACGTGGTGGCCGGCGCAGCCTGATGAAGAACTCGCGGGGCCGGTCGCCAACGTGACCCTCCATCGCGGGAGGCACCGCTGGCAGAGGCACGACCGCCGCGTCACCTCATGCCCCTCTCCCCCGACCACCACGGCGACCTCAGCCACGCCCCCACCCCCTTCCTCTTGTGGCTGGCTCCGCCGCCACGGGCTCGAGGGAGGGAGGGACGCGCTGACGAGCAGCGACCCTCACTGCCACCGTTGAAGGCCCAGAACCTCCTCTCTCCATGGCAGATGGAAGAAAGAAGCAAAGATGAAGGGGATGGATACTGAAGAATGTGGGGTGGCACTCTCTCTCCCCCTCTTTATAAAGGGGCGGGGTCGAGACCTGGCCGCCCCGCTCAACCAATCCAGCCGGCGGAGGCGCCGGGAATTAGGACCGACCCGCTGCCACAACCAGCGACGGCCCGGTTTCCCGTCTCCACAGCTCGCCACCTGCATGAAGGACGCGTGGCGGGCATGCAGGGCCGAAAAGATGGTTGAGGCGACCGTTCCCCGCCCCGTGATCAGGGGGCGTGGGCGCCTTAAAGGCTGCGACCCGAGTCCATCCAGTAAATGTGCCGCGCCTCCACGCCTCCCTCTTTTTACGAGGAAGGCACGAGCCGCCTCTTTACCACGATGTGACGCATGCATGCGGGAAACGCCCCACGCTTGCCGCTCACGTCACACGCACCCCTCCACGTCGCGCATTCAACGCGGGTCATGGGGAAGCGCAGTAGACGGAAAATTACCGCGGTAAAAGCCGCCCCTCCTGCCCACGCACCGTTTTGGGCCTAGCCCAACAACGTGTTGCACTTATGTGTGGCCCAGGCCCGGGGGCTCCTGTCGGTCTACAAAAGAAGGAGCGCACCTTTGTACCCCTTTACCTGTGCACGGACAATCGGAGCCGCGCCCACGGCCGCACCAAGCAGAACAGGGGAGGTGAACCGAGGTAAAACCGAAGCCCAAGACAGCAGAGCAACGCCAAGGCTGAGACCACAAAAGAGCAGAGAGACGAAGTAGGTTCCCCCAGCAAGACCCTTGCCGGGGCAGCCTTTGCGGCCCCGGCAAGGCCCTTGTCGGGGCGGATCATCCAACACCAGCGGAGCGTACCACCCTTGAGCCCACGGTCTCCAACACCACCAATCACGTTGGAACTAAGGCTCGGGAGGCACCTCCGTGGTAGCATGAAGATCTTTGTGAAGACAAGGAATATTCAAGATTAGATGAGGATTAAAAGACAACGATCCTCGGCAAGATCCTTGCCGAGGAGAGCCACAAGACCCCCAGCAAGATCCTTGCCGGGGACGACAGCACGCCACGGCAAGACCCTTGCCGGGCCGCCCGGCAAGGCCCTCACCAAAGGCGCCAGCAGGGCCACCTCCAGGCCCGCACCAGCCAAGTTTCCACTGCCGTTCGCATGTAGCTGGCAACCCAACTAGTTGGGCAGGCACCTGCGTGGCAACATGCAGCTTCCAGGCCAACTCAGCAAGCGCCTGCATGGCGGCATGTAGATCTTCGTGAAGACTTTACCATCGCGCCACCTCAGCTGCCTGCCTGCCTACATGGCACCGCATGCATCACTGGCCAGGGCGCGTGTCGAAGCAAGGAGGAGTGGCGACGGACGGGACGGGCCTCGTTCCCGTCCCCAATAAAGAAAGGGGACACCTAAGAGATGCATTAAATGCGTCTTGTCCTGTAATATGAGCGATAAGCTCGTAGCACTGTACGCCTTTCCACCCCCGTGTGCCACTGTGGCAGCCCCTTTTGACTATAAAAGGAGGCCCATGGCGTACTGGAGGAGGATTCGGCTCTCTGAAACGGCTCAGCCACCATAGCTAGTTGGAGGGCTCAAGAACACTCAATACATCCACCAAAGCAGGACTAGGGTTTTACGCATCCTTGCGGCCAGAACCTGGGTAAACGATCCTTGTGCTGATTACTAATCCCGCTCTTCTTGCAACCCTGCGCCCCGGCAACCGTAGTAGGGATTCTTGTGATCCCATAGGTGTCGTTTCCCACCGACAATTACTTAAGATAGATAGGTTCTGAACAGTATAGTCTAGTGCAACAATTAACATAAGCCACACTTTGCATAGGTTCTCAAAGTGTACTATCACTCTAGTTACCATATCCATTACCATAACTTAAACAGTTCACATAGGACTACACAAAATATACTCCTACCGTCATCTTGCAAGGCTTGTTATATATGTAGGTCAACTTACTTACTTAACCACCATTGTGCAAATGCTTTTCCTTGCTCCCGTGGCCAGCATTCAGCAGATCAGCAACAACGTTTTCAAGCCCTTTCTTGTCTTGTGCAAGAATATCCATGTCCATCTTGATCTCTTTCATAGCCTTCCTAGTGTTGTGAATTATGTCTGCCTGGGCATGAAGGATACACTTCTCTTCTTTTGCTAGCCTAAGCTTCTCCATCTTCAACTCCATCTCTAACTCTCCCTTGTTCTCAAATTTCTCAGCATCCATTGCTTTCTGGTAGTCAATCTTGCCAACACCATCCTGCCAGTCAAACATCTTGCTAACATCATCAACCATTTTATGATACTCAGTGCAGAGATGATCATACTCCTTCAACTTGGCAACCTCATCCTCATATACATGCTTGTCTTGAATCCTGCCAAGGTTTTACTCATGGAACATTTCCCACAGCTTGATGAGGTAGTTCTTAAGTACATAAGGCCAGACAAGATCAACCCACTGCACTACACCACAGTTCACACCTCCCTCTTCAATCAAACAACATTTATAAATTCAGAATTGAATTCAGTTCAGTCAGACAACACTTGTAGCTATAATTTCATAATTGAATTCAGTTTAGTCAGACAACACTTGCACCTATAAATTTAGAGTCTGTAGATATAAACACTTGTAGGTATTTTGATGTGCACATTTAGAACTTAATTCAGTTCAAAGAGATAGCATTTGCCAACAAATAGAAACTACTCTTGTGCAAACTAATTCCATATAAACTTGAGCTAGACTACTAATTGGAAGCAAAACTGCTGCTGCTTAATCAAACTAACCTAAACAGGGCATCCATAAGACCTCCTTCCAGTGTTAGCACCTTCAATAGCAACACACTTCCTAGGCATCATCTGGTGCAGTGTGCACTTCGGAACTTCCTCCATGGGAGCACCACAGAACAGTGGCTCAGGGATGGTGTCAGGTGTGTTCTACACACAGTACAAGCAAAATAAGATATAGGATCCATCCAATATTTGCAGATCCATCAAGCACTGGCTAAACCAATTAATCAACCAAAGAATCCACACATAGTTGTAGATCCTCAACCCTAAATCCCAAATTGAATGAAACCTAACCCTAACCCTAAACCTAACTAATGGCAGAGGGAGAGGATGATACTTACAAAGTACTCAATGTCCATTAGGTTACCATCCATGCTGTCGTCGTCGGAGCTCTCATCCCCATCATTCCAAGAAGGCATCCTTGCTGGCGACGAGGAAGAGAGGTGGTTGGCGATGATGGCGAGCTCGAGCAGGGAGAACAGAGTGAGGGAGAGAGTGGGAGTGAGTGAACGAGTGAGTGAGAGAGAGAGGGTTGGGAAGGGGAAATAGAGTGAGCCGGCTCGGTCTGTTTGACCCTGGTCAGAATGGCGCACCCTAATGGCTGTCATCACATGCGCCGTCAGCCTCTGGCCGACAGAACCCTAACGAGCGGGCCCTACCTATCATAACCGTGTTTAAAACCTAATCGTTCAGCGACTTGGGTTTTTTGGAACAAGGAACCAAAAAAGTGGTAGCTTTTTGAAACATAAAAAAAGTGGTAGTTTTTTTGTTAACCTAACATGCAATGTGGTAGTTTTTTTTCGATTTACTCTGCACAAAACCATCACTTTATGTTTCGTGATATTTTACACCAAACGAAAAATTTGGCAATGGCAAAAAGCACCGAGCTCTTGTCTGATCCGTCGGACAATGCGCCGTTAACGGCTCTGCCCGAAGCGACTGCGACTGGGGTGACCAGACCCGAACGCTTCCTCACTCCCTCCCTTCCTCCCCCTTTCCTCTCTCTTGCGGACATGTCGGCGGTGGTGGCTGCGGATCAATCAGCGAGGGAGTGGTGGCGACAAGGTGTGGTGGACAGAGCCGGTCACCGTGGCTGGATGACATGGCAGGGGGCACCTGCGGCGAGGAGAAAGATTGCTGCATCCACATCATATTCATTTCAGAGTATTTTATCGTCGCCACTACCGGCGGCGGCAGACGTCACCGGCGCCCACACATGGTGGTCGAGCCCCCAGGTGAGCTGCCTGCCTCTCTCTATTAGCAAATTTCGTTGGTGAAATTCTAGGGTTCCATATTTTGAAACTAGGGTTTGCTGGAATTCTAGCAAATTTCGTTGCTGGACCTAGTTAATTGAATGTTGTTATCATTGTTTGTGACTGAATGTTGATGTCCTGTTTGACTGAATTTTACGACACTAAATTAACTGAATATTCATGTCATGTTTGACTGAATTTTAGGACTTTGAATTAACTGAAACCTGTCCTTTTTACTAAATTTTAGGGTTCTGAAGCAGAGTTTCAATCTGGACTACTCACCTAACTAGGTGCCTTCAAATGGTTAATTATTCTAGGCTTAGTTTCTTTACTAATTGATAGATGTAGTTTGCATTTGAATTATCCTTGTGCATTGAATGCAAATGACACTAAATGCCACTACTGAAATTTACATGGTGTTGTCTAGTGAGTACATGAGTTAAATTTGGGTTTAGTGATGCAGTGGACAAGTTGACTATAGAAGGAGTGAGTCATTGTACATGGTTTTAAGTGATTTTACTGATGTGAAGTGTTAGTAGGTGTGCTTAATTTAATGTTCAAAATTGTTTCAAAGTTGTGTTGATTAAAGGTTGCAAGTGTATCTAACTGTTGGGAAACGTTGCATGGAAAACAAAAAATTTCTACGCACACACAATGATCTATCCATGGAGATGCATAGCAGCAAGGGGGAGAGTGTGTTTACGTACCCTCGTAGACCGTAAGCGGAAGCGTTTGACAACGCGGTTGATGTAGTCAAACTTCTTCTAGCTCCGACCGATCAAGTACCGAACGCATGGCACCTCCGAGTTCTGCACACCTTCATCTCGGTGACGTCCCTCGCCTTCTTGATCCAGCAAGGCGTCGAGGTAGTAGATGAGTTCCGTCAACACGACAACATGGTGATGGTGATGGTGAAGTGATCCTCGCAGGGCTTCGCCTAAGCACTACGAAAATATGACCGAGAGTGTAAACGGCGGAGGGGGGCGCCGCACATGGCTAGGCAATTGTCTGGTGTGTGCTAGTGGTGCCCCTCACATATATATAGGTGGGAGGGAGAGGGGAGAGGCCAGGAGGCGCCCCAAGTAGGACCGAATGCTACTTGGGTTCCTCCTAGGCCGCCCCCCTTCCTTATTTACTGGAGGGGGAAGGAAAGAGGAGGGGGGAGAAAGGGAAGGGGGAGGCCGAATCCCCCCTTTCCTTTCTCTTCCCCTCTGTCCTTCTCCCCTTGGTTGGGCCCATATGGGGGGCGCACCATCCCCTGGTGGCTGGTGCGTTTCCCCTATTGGCCCACAAGGCCCATATCTTTGCCGAGGGGTGCCCGGAACCCCTTCCGGTGACCCGATATGTACCCGGTACTCCCGAAACACTGCCGGTGTCCGAATACTGTCATCCTATATATCAATCTTTACCTCTCGACCATTTCGAGAGTCCTCGTCATGTCCGTGATATCATCCGGGGCTCCGAACAACCCTCGGTTACCAAAGCACATAACTCATATAATACAATATCCTCATCAAACGTTAAGCGTGCGGACCCTATGATGTCTACTACGCAACTTTATTCTTGTAGACTCGTGTTGGGCCTCCAAGCATAGAGTTTTGTAGGACAGTAGTAATTTTCCCTCAAGTGGATGACCTAAGGTTTATCAATCCGTGGGAGGCGTAGGATGAAGATGGTCTCTCTCAAACAACCCTGCAACCAAATAACAAAAAGTCTCTTGTGTCCCCAACACACCAAATACAATGGTAAATTGTATAGGTGCACTAGTTCGGAGAAGAGATGGTGATACAAGTGTAATAATGATAGTAGATATTGATTTCTATAATAGTAACACTAAAAAACAGCAAGGTAGCAAGTAACAAAAGTGAGCACAAAAGGTATTGCAATGCTTGAAAGTGAGGCCTAGGGTCCATACTTTCACTAGTGCAATCTCTCAACAATGCTAATCTAATTGGATCAAATAACCATCCCTCAAAGTGCGATGAAGAATCACTCCATAGTTCCTATCCAGCGGAGAACATAAGAAGAAATTATTTGTAGCTATTTTTCCGATCGATCTATCCAAGAGTTCGTACTAAAATAACACCAAGTTATTCTTTCCGATCGATGTATCAAGAGTTCGTACTAAAATAACACCAAGTTATTATTTCTGATCGATCTATCAAGAGTTCGTACTAATATAACACCAAAGCAAATTCAGATTCATATTACTCAATCCAACGCAAAGAACCTCAAAGAGTGCCCGAAGATTTCTACCGGAGAAACAAAAGACGAGAACATGCATCAACCCCTATGCATTGATTACCCCAATGTCACCTCAAGAATCCGCGAGTTGAGTGCCAAAACACATATCATGTGAATCAATATGATGCCCCATTGTCACCATGGGTACTCATAGCAAGACATACATCAAGTGCTCTCAAATCCATAAAGTATTCAATCCGATAAAACGAAATCTCAAAGGGAAAACTCAATTCATCACAACAAGATAGAGAGGGAGAAACACCATATGATCCAGCTATATTAACAAAGCCCGCAATACATCAAGATCGTGCCATCTCAAGAACACGAGAGAGAGAGAGAGAGAGAGAGAGAGAGAGAGAGATTAAACACATAGCTACTGGTACAAAGCCTCAGCCCCGAGGGTGGACTACTCCCTCCTCATCATGGTGGCCACCGGGATGATGAAGATGGTCACCGGTGATGATTTCCCCCTCCAGCCGGGTGTCGGAACGGGGTCTAGATTGGTTTTTAGTGGCTATAGAGGCTTGCGGCGGCGAAACTTCCAATCTAGGGTTACCCCGAGGGTTTTTGGAATATTTGACAATTTATAGGGCGAAGAAGCGGCGCGAGAGGCCTCCGAGGTGGGCAGAACCCACCAGGGCGCGTCCAGGTGGGTTGTGCCCCCCTCGAGGCACCCCCCTGGTACTTCTTTGGCCCATCCTGGGTGTTTTGGTCCGTAAAAATTCTCCAAAAAGTTTCGCGGTGTTTGTATTCCGTTCGATATTGATTTCCTGCAAAGTAAAAAACAAGCAAAAAACAGCAACTGACACTGGGCACTATGTCAATAGGTTAGTCCCAAAAATGATATAAAGGTGCAATAAAATGATAGTAAAATGATGTCTACTACACAACCTTCTTCTTGTAGACGTTGTTGGGCCTCCAAGTGCAGAGGTTTGTAGGACAGTAGCAAATTTCCCTCAAGTGGATGACCTAAGGTTTATCAATCCGTGGGAGGCATAGGGTGAAGATGGTATCCCTCAAACAACCCTGCAACCAAATAACAAAGGGTCTCTTGTGTCCCCAACACACCCAATACAATGGTAAATTGTATAGGTGCACTAGTTCGGTGAAGAGATGGTGATACAAGTGCAATATGGATGGTAGATATAGGTTTTTGTAATCTAAAAATATAGAAACAGCAAGGTAACTAATGATAAAAGTGATCACAAATGGTATTGCAATGCGTTGAAACAAGGCCTAGAGTTCATACTTTCACTAGTGCAAGTTCTCTCAACAATAATAACATAACTGGATCATATAACTGTCCCTCAACATGCAACAAAGAGTCACTCCAAAGTCACTAATAGCGGAGAACAAATGAAGAGATTATTGTAGGGTACGAAACCACCTCAAAGTTATCCTTTCTGATCGATCTATTCAAGAGTCTGTAGTAAAATAACACGAAGCTATTCTTTTCGTTCGATCTATCCTAGATTCATACTAGAATAACACCTTAAGATACAAATCAACCAAAACCCTAATGTCACCTAGATAATCCAATGTCACCTCAAGTATCCGTGGGTATGATTATACGATATGCATCACACAATCTCAGATTCATCTATTCAACCAACACAACGAACATCAAAGAGTGCCCCAAAGTTTCTACCGGATAGTCAAGACGAAAACATGTGCCAACCCCTATGCATAAGTTCACAAGGTCACTGAACCCGCAAGTTGATCACCAAAACATCATCAAGTAGATCACGTGAATATCCCATTGTCACCACAGATAAGCACATGCAAGACATACATCAAGTGTTCTCAAATCCTTAGAGACTCAATCCGATAAGATAACTTCGAAGGGAAAACTCAATCCATTACAAGAGAGTACAGGGGGAGAAACATCATAAGATCCAACTGTAATAGAAAAGTTTGCGATACATCAAGATCGTGCCAAATCAAGAACACGAGAGAGTTCGATCAAACACATAGCTACTGGTACATACCCTCAGCCCAGAGAGTGAACTACTCCGTCGTAGTCATGGAGAGCACTAGGATGATGAAGATGGCCACCAGTGAGGGATCCCCCCTCCGACAGGGTGCCGGAACAGGGTCCCGATTGGTTTTTCGTGGCTACAGAGGCTTGCGGCGGCGGAACTCCTGATCTAGGTTATTTTCTGGAGGTTTCTGTATTTATAGGAGAGGTTGGCGTCGAGAACAAGTCAGGGGCCCCCATAGGGAGTCCACGAGGCAGGGGCACGCCCTCCACCCTCGTGGGGCCCACGAGAGTACCCTCCGGTAACTCTTCGTTCCAGTATTTTTTTATATTTTCCAGAAAAATCTCCGTTGATTTTCAGCACATTCCGAGAACTTTTATTTCTGCACGAAAAGAACACGACGGTAGTTCTGCTGAAAACAGCGTCAGTTTGGGTTAGTTCTAACCAAATCATACCAAAATCATGTAAAAATATTATAAACATGGCATGAATACATCAAACAATATAGATACGTTGGAGACGTATCATAAACATCCAAGAATGATAATATAACAGCATGGAACAATAAAAAATTATAGATACGTTGGAGACGTATCACCCTACGGGTTCGAGATGTATGTAGACATGACCGAGACATTTCTCCGATCAATAACCAGTAGTGGAACCTGGATGCTCATATTGGATCCTGCATATTCTACGAAGATCTTTATTGGTCGAACCACTATGACAACATACGTTATTCCCTTTGTCTGTCAGTATGTTACTTGCCCGAGATTCAATCGTCGGTATCTTCATACCTAGTTCAATCTCGTTACCAGCAAGTCTCTTTACTCGTTCCGTAATACATCACCTCGTGACAACTCCTTAGTCGTTTTCTTGCAAGCTTATGATGTGCATTACCGAGAGGGCCCAGAGATACCTCTCCGATACTCGGAGTGACAAATCCTAATCTCGATCTATGCCAACTCAACAAACACCTTCAGAGATACCTGTAGAGCATCTTTATAATTACCCAGTTACTTTGTGATGTTTGATAGCACACAAGGTATTCCTTCGGTATCCGGGAGTTGCATAATCTCATAGTCGAAGGAATATGTATTTGACATGAAGAAAGCAATAGCAATAAAACTGAACGATCATTATGCTAAGCTAATGGATGGGTCTTGTCCATCACATCATTCTCCTAATGATGTGATCCCGTTATCAAATGAAAACTCATGTCCATGGTTAGGAAACCTTAACCATCTTTGACCAACGAGCTAGTCAAGTAGAGGCTCACTAGGGGCATGGTGTTTGTTTATATATTCACACATGTATTTAGGTTTCCGATCAATACAATTTTAGCATGAATAATAAACCTTTATCATGAATAAGGAAATATAAAATAACAACTTTATTATTGCCTCGAGGGCATATTTCCTTCAGTCTCGCACTTGCACTAGAGTCAATAATCTAGTTCACATCGCAATGTGATTAACACTCATAGTTCACATCGCCATGTAACTAACACCCAAAGAGTTTACTAGAGTCAATAATCTAGTTCACATCACCATGTGATTAATACCCAAAGAGTGATCATGTTTTGCTTGTGAGAGAGTTTTAGTCAACGGGTCTGCCACATTTAGAGACGTATGTATTTTGCAAATTTTCTATGTCTACAATGCTCTGAGTGGAGCTACTCTAGCTAATTGCGCCCACTTTCACTATGTATCCAGATTGAGACTTAGAGTCATCTGGATTGGTGTCAAAGCTTGCAGCGACGTAACCCTTTACGTCATACTCTTTATCACCTCCATAACCGAGAAACATTTCCTTAGTCCTCTTTAAGGCACCTAAGGATAATTTTGACCGTTGTCCAGTGGTGCACTCCTGGATCACTCTTGTACCCTCTTGCCAAACCTATTGCTAAGGCCCACAATAGGTTTGGTACATAGCATGGCTGCGTATACTTTATAGAACATATGACTGAGGCATAGGGAATGACTTCCATTGTCTCTCTATCTTCTGCCGTGGTCGGGCTTTGAGTCTTACTCAAGTTCACACCTTTTAACACAGGCAAGAACCCTTTCTTTTGACTGATCCATTTTGAACTTCTCCAAAATCTTGTCAAGGTTTGTGCTTTGTGAAAGTCCTATTAAGCGTCTCGATCTATCCCTATAGATCTTGATGCCCAATATGTAAGTAGCTTCACCGAGGTCTTTCATTGAAAAACTCTTATTCAAGTATCCTTTTATGCTATCCAAAAATCCTATATCATTTCCAATCAACAATATGTCATCTACATATAATATTAGAAATGCTACAGAGCTCCCACTCACTTTCTTGTAAATACAGGTTTCACCAAAAGTCTATATAAAACCATATGCTTTGTTCACTTCATAAAAGCATATATTCCAACTCCGAGATGCTTGCACCAGTCCGTAGATGGTTCGCTGGAGCTTGCACACTTTGTTAGCACCTTTAGGATCGACAACACCTTCTGGTTGTATCATATACAACTCTTCTTCAATAATTCCTTTAAGGAATGCAGTTTTGACATCCATTTGCCAGATTTCATAATCATAAAATGCGGTAATTGCTAACATGATTCGGACGGACTTAAGCATCGCTACGGGTGAGAACGTGTCATCGTAGTCAACCCCTTGAACTTGTCGAAAACCTTTTGCGACAAGTCGAGCTTTGTAGACAGTAACATTACCATGAGCGCCAGTCTTCTTCTTGAAGATTCATTTATTCTCTATGGCTTGCCGATCATCGGGCAAGTCCACCAAAGTCCACACTTTGTTCTCATACGTGGATCCTATCTCAGATTTCATGGCCTCAAGCCATATGTCGGAATCTGGGCTCATCATAGCTTCTTCATAGTTTGTAGGTTCGCCTTGGTCTAATAACATGACTTCTAAAATAGGATTACTGTACCACTCTGGTGTGGATCGTGCTCTAGTTGAACTACGAGGTTCAGTAGCAACTTGATCTGATGTTTCCTGATCATTATCATTTGCTTCCTCTCTAGTTGGTGTAGGCATCACGGGAACGGATTTCTCTGATGTGCTACTTTCCAATTCAAGAGAAGGTACGATTACCTCATCAAGTTCTACTTTCCTCCCACTCACTTCTTTCGAGAGAAATTACTTCTCTAGAAAGGTTCCATTTTTGGCAACAAAAATCTTGCCTTCGGATCTGTGGTAGAAGGTGTACCCAATTGTTTCCTTAGGGTATCCTATGAAGACGCACTTCTCCGATTTGGGTTCGAGCTTATCAGCTAAAGCCTTTTGACATAAGTGTCGTAACCCCAAACTTTAAGAAACGACAGCTTAGGTTTCTTGCCAAACCACAGTTCATACAGTGTCATCTCAACAGATTTAGATGGTACCCTATTTAACGTGAATGCAGCTGTCTCTAATGCATAACCCCAAAACGATAGTTGTAAATCTGTAATAGACATCATAGATCGCACCATATCTAATATAAGTACGGTTACGACATTCGGACACGCCATTATGCTGTGGTGTTCTAGGTGGCGTGAGTTGTGAAACTATTCCACCCTATTTTAAATGAAGGCCAAACTCGTCACTCAAATATTCGCCTCCGCGATCAGATCGTAGAAACTTTATTTTCTTGTTACGATGATTCTCTACTTCACTCTGAAATTCTTTGAACTTTTCTAGTGTTTCATACTTGTGTTTCATTAAGTAGATATACCCATATCTGCTTAAGTCATCTGTGAAGGTCAGAAAATAACGATACCCATCACGTGCTTCAACACTCATCGGACCACATACATCGGTATGTATTATTTCCAATAAATCATTAGCTCGCTACATTGTTCCGGAGAATGGAGTTTTAGTCATCTCGCCCATGAGGCATGGTTCGCAAGTATCAAATGATTCATAATCAAGTGATTCCAAAAGCCCATCTGCATGGAGTTTCTTCATGCACATTACACCAATATGACCTAAATGGTAGTGCCACAAATATGTAGCACTATCATTATCAACTTTATGAATATTTGTATCACTATGACCAGATTCAATAAACCATTTACATTGGGTGTATGACTATAGAAGGTTTTATTAATGTAAACAGAACAACAATTATTCTCTAACTTTAAATCAATAACCGTATAGCAATAAACATGATCCAATCATATTCATTCTCAACGCAAACACCAAATAACATTTATTTAGGTCGAACACTAATCCCTAAGGTGAAGGGAGTGTGCGATGGTGATCTTATCAACCTTGGAATCACTTCCAACGCACATTGTCACCTCGCCCTCTACTAGGTCATTTTGCAACTGTTTCGAGTTACTAATCTTAGCAACCGAACCGGTATCAAATACCCAGGGGCTACTATGAACACTAGTAAATTATACATCAATAACATGTATATCAAATATACCCTTAATCACTTTGACATCCTTCTTATCCTTGCACACTCCCTTCCAGTGACCATTTCCTTTGTAGTAGTGGCCCTGGGTTTTAGGCTTGGGTCCATCTTTGGGTTTCTTCATGGGAGCGACTGCTTTCTTGCCATTATTCTTGAAGGTCCCTTTCTTTCCCTTGCCCTTTTTCTTCAAACTAGTGATCTTGTTAACCATCAACACTTGATGCTCTTTCTTGATTTCTACCTTCACCGATTTCAGCATCGTGAAGAGCTCGGGAATTATTTTCGTCATTCCTTGCATATTATAGAAGTTCTAGCAGCTTGGTGATAGTGACTAAAGAACTTTGCCAATCACTATCTTATCTGGAAGATTAACTCCCACTTGATTTCAAGCAATTGTAGTACCCGGACATTCTGAGCACATGCTCACTGGTTGAGCTATTCTCCTCCATCTTGTAGGCAAAGTACTTGTCAGAGGTCTCATACCTCTCGACACGGGCATGAGTCTGAAATACCAATATCAGCCCTTGGAACATCTCACATGCTCCGTGGCATTCAAAAGGTTTTTGAAGCCCCGGTTCTAAGCCATAAAGCATGGCGCACTAAACTATTAAGTAGTCATCATATCGAGCTCACCAAACGTTCATAACGTCTACATCTGCTTCTACAATAGGTCTGTCAGCTAGCGGTGCATCAAGGACATAATTCTTCTGTGCGGCAATGAGGATAATCCTCAGATCACGGACCCGGTTCGCATCATTGCTACTATCATCTTTCAACTTATTTTTCTCTAGGAACATATAAAATATAAGGGAGCTATATCGTGTGGCACCCCGGCTCAGAGAAACCAGAACGCCCTGTATTCCAACCCAGAGATCGAGGAGAAGTCTTCTGGAATATGGCACTGCTTAGCATAGAACAAACCAGCTTTCTATTATTACACGAATATGAATACAAGGTCTCTGATATTACAATGAATAACATCGGCACGGCGACACTATGCCATCCTCAGTTGCTCTATGCAAGCAGCAGAACAACTCGAAGCAGCGGAAAAACTACTGGCAGCGGAACAACGACAATGGTGATGAACTCCACTCCGCAGGGACCCTGGCTCGAACGCTTATCCTAGCTCGCATGAACGGAAACCACGACAAGAAATCAAGTAATCACGGCATGACATGCCAGGTCAGTACATTGAATGTACTTGCAAGCTCACAATAACCAGAAGCATTCAAGACAAACAACAGCATGGGAATTACAGGTTAAGCAGGAATTATCATGAGATCATCAGGATAACATGGCATGAACAACATGAACATGATACAACTAGAACAATATGAGCACGACATGAACATATAAATCTGACGATACTAGCACGCAACATGATGACACTATATGCACCACTTATTCTGCTTGGGTTACCTCACAACCATCACATGCATCACTTACCAACCTCGGACATCACACGATCATCTCAGGATCAAATCAAGCTTGGTATAAACAATACTGTAGTAATCATTAAATGACCACAAGGAGCTTGATCTTTACCCACGAGTCTCGCACAACATAACGAATATCCAACAACTCGGTATCCTCGATACCACAGTGATCATTCACGGATCACAAACGGAACCACTCTGGGCTCAACGAGTTACCTCGTAACCAAATGGTGATCATTCCCAGATCACATAACCAACTTATCTCATCATCGAACTGGGGTTGTTATTAAGCACATCATTATTATTAATACTGTTGACCCATAGTGTGACCAACTATGAACTGGGCCCTTATCCGCGGGCGCGGCTATAGATAGATTTAATATACACTCTATAGAGGTTAGTACAATGTACCCACACCATGGAACCCATGGCCTCGCACTCCCATTCGGGTGGACCAACAACGTTCCGACAAAACCATCCTACTGCCATGACATCCTCCCGGCCACTCCGACAAACTCCCCTCTGGGATAAGTCCTGGGTGGCCCCGTGCCTACCAAAGGCACCAACGGCCACCGTCGTGGCAAAACAAAATGGTCCCAAGCAGGGACAAAAGCGCTTATCATCCAACTACGAGCACACAAGGTTATGTCTGCTTACCGGGCCAGGGTACCGCATGCCCATAACCTTTCCTCGTTGGAGGCACTGGCGAGAGGCATGACAATAGACCCAGTTAGGGCCTTCCCATAAAGGCAAGCGTGGTTGCATTGGTCAGCTCGATATGGTGGCACCATGACTCATCCAACAGTTGTTCAAGTTCGATTTAATCTGGTTAAACTTGAATGCAAATATGCTGAGCCATGATAAAATAACATGATGCAACTACAATGCAAGAGCATGATATCAACATAAGCATGGGGGTGCAACATAACTATCCACCATATCGATAATGAATCATATTCAACTGAGCATGGCATAATGACGAGCATGAATATTACAAGTACAACACTACTCAAAGCATACCATGACCATTATCATCAACAATAAGTACCATGCAAGAACACATCAATAACATAACTGAGTAAGCACTTAACCAACTAACAGCCAAGGAACAATGCATATTAACGGTACTCGGTAACCGACGTTAGTCATGCACCGAAGAACATGACCAACCCAACATGTACTACTATCAAGCATGACCAATATGAAAGTAATACTAGCAGGTAGAACAGAGTGCAAGAAAACATAGCATGACGGTAATCACCGATCCAGGAGCATAAGCGAAATAACGACACCAGTAGCAAAACAATCATACAGTTATTAAAGATTCAAGTTGAAAACCAATGCTACTGCATGGATTTCATGCAAATTGTGGTTGTGGCTTGCCTGGGGTGGAAGAAATCACCGGGACAAAGTGCGAGAAGTTTGCAGAAAGAATCACCAGAAAACGTTCTCTCTCGAAGGGGGCTGATTAAGCGTAAGGGAAAAATGGTCATTTTCAGAATGTTAACACATGGTGAAAATGATACCAACAGAATGGGCTTGACGAAACGAAGAAGTGGGCTTTGGATTCACCTGATTTGGAGCTACGGGTAAAAAGTTATAGCCCGACGAAGTCCAGGGCCCAATTTGTAAAAAGATTTCTACAAACAGGCCCCGAATGAGAAAACAGAAAACGCCTAAGGAGAGAATACGTTTTCAAACTAGGAAATCTCACTTACGTCTGGAGCAGAAGAGGAATACGCTTTCTGAAGACGAAAACATACTATCCGAAAGTACGTTTCCACTTATCCAGCGTGGCAGTGGGGGCCCGTGGCATTGTGTAGCTGACGAGTGGGGCATGCCTTATCCTCTCCCTCTCTCTCTCCTCTCGCCTGGATCCTTCTCCTTCTTCCTGATCGGGAACAGAACGAGGCGAGGCAGAGGCGAAGCGAAGGCGCTGCCAGCGATGGCCTAGGCGATTCCGGCCGCCTCCGGCCAAGATGAGGAAATCCACGGGCGCGGGAAAGGACGCCGCGTTCGTCCAGAGGGCAAACGGGCGCCGGGGAGTAGCGGGGCTGCCGCGACATCACAGCAACAGAGGGTGAGGACGGCGGCGGCCATTGATGGGGACGACGGCCACGATGGCTCTGGTGACGAGGGAAGGAGCTTGGAAGGATCTCCGGAGTACGGGGGAGATGCTGGTGGTGGAGAGAAGAAGGAAGGGGCGCCGGCTCGACTGAATTTAGGCAGCGGACCGGGGCGGCCATGGTGGCCAACAGAGGCGAGGAGAGCCCCTGGAGCTCGTGGGAGAGGCCGGGGAGGTTGCTGGGGTGGTGTGAGACTGGTGGTGAGCTCGGATGAGGCCGGGGATGGCTATATATAGCTGGGCGAGGGAGGCCGAGCTCGGGTGTCGCCGTGGGGATCCTGCCAACGCTCTGGCGATGGGCAGCGAGCACGGGGTGGCACGAGAACGCGACAAGAGGGGGTGCGGACGAGCTACAGCAGTGCACAGGGCAGGAGGGGCCAAGGGCATAGGAGAGACGCTGCCGAACGCCATTTAGGCTCGGTTGGCCACAGTGCGCCCGTGGGCGCGCGGCGACGAGCGCTGGCGGAGGGGCTTACAGAGGGGGAGTTGGCTCCAGGAGAACGACGACGATGAGAGGAAGCTAGGGGACATGCCCGTGCGTGCTGAGACGCCAGGCAGAGGAGGGGCCTGAGCAAGAAGACACCCTAGACGCGGCCAACGCCGGCAGAGCGCGCGCATTGCATGCCAAAACTCGTGATCACCGCGTGAGCTGGAGAGGAGAAGGCGCCAAAGGCTGGCAAACGTAAGCGGAAGCGTTTGACAACGTGGTTGATGTAGTCAAACTTCTTCTAGCTTCGACAGATCAAGTACCAAACGCACGACACCTCAAAGTTCTACACACGTTCAGCGCAGTGACGTCCCTCCCCCTCTTGATCAAGCAGGACGTCGAGATAGTAGATGAGTTCCGTCAGCACGACATCATGGTGACGGTGATGGTTAAGTGATCCTCGCAGGGCTTCGCCTAAGCACTACGAAAATATGACCGAGGGTGTAAACGGTGGAGGGGGCGCCGCACACGGCTAGGCAATTTTCTGATGTGTGCTAGGGGTGTCCCCCACATATATATAGGTGGGAGAGAGAGGGGAGAGGCCAGGAGGCGCCCCAAGTAGGACCAAATCCTACTTGGGTTCCTCCTAGGCCGGTGCCCCCTTCCTTATTTACCGGAGGGGGAAGGAAAGAGGAGGGGGAGAAAAGGAAGGGGGAGGCCGAACCCCCCTTCCTTTCTCCTCCCCTCTTGCCTTCTCCCCTTGGTTCGGCCCATATGGGGGGCGCACCAGCCCCTGGTAACTGGTGCGTTTCCCCTCTTGGCCCATAAGGCCCATATCTTTGCTGGGGGGGTGCCCGGAACCCCTTCCGGTGACCCGGTATGTACCCGGTACCCCCGAACACTTCCGATGTCCGAATACTATCGTCCTATATACATCAATCTTTACCTCTCGACCATTTCGAGACTCCTCGTCATGTCCGTGATCTCATCCGGGACTGCGAACAACATTCGGTCACCAAATCACATAACTCATATAATACAATATCGTCATCGAACGGTAAGCGTGCGGACCCTACGGGTTCGAGACTATGTAGACATGACCGAGACACTTCTCCGGTCAATAACCAATAGTGTAACTTGGATGCTCATATTGGCTCCTACATATTCTACGAAGATCTTAATCGGTCGAACCGTTATGACAACATACGTTATTACGTTTGTCTATCGGTATGTTACTTGCCCGAGATTCGATCGTCGCTATCTTCATACCTAGTTCAATCTCGTTACTGGCAAGTCTCTTTACTGGTTCCACAATACATCGCCTCATGACTAACTCCTTAGTCATTTGCTTGCAAGCTTATGATGTGTATAACTGAGAGGGCCCAAAGATACCTCTTTGATACTCGGAGTGACAAATCCTAATCTCGATCTATGCCTACTCAACAAACACCTTCGGAGATACCTGTAGAGCATCTTTATAATCACCCAGTTACGTTGTGACGTTAGAGCATCTCATAGTCGAAGGAACATGTATTTGACATGAAGAAAGCAATAGCAATAAGCGATCATTATGCTAAGCTAACGGATGGGTCTTGTCCATCATATCATTCTCCTAATGATGTGATCCCGTTATCAAATGACAACTCGTGTCCATGGTTAGGAAACCTTAACCATATTTGATCAACGAGCTAGTGAAGTAGAGGCTCACTAGGGACACGGTGTTTGTTTATGTAATCATACATGTATTTAGGTTTCCGATCAATACAAATCTAGCATGAATAATAAACCTTTATAATGAATAAGGAAATATAAAATAACAACTTTACTATTGCTTCTAGAGCATATTTCCTTCACTACTAGGAGAGAACTTGCAATATTCAGACTTGCAATGTTCAGACTTTATTCAATCAAACTATACTACAAAATAGAAGAATTATATGTTCCATAAACATTTTATCTTTGCATTGACACTTAGAGCACACCTATAGATCCATAGTAAGCTGATTGAAGAAAGTCTAGACCTGTTCTTTGCATTGAAACTAGAGCGCCAAAGTTTGGGACTTAGATAATATGAGCTCCAAAGTTTGACATTTATAATGGATAATATGAGCAATGTCATTCAGATAATATGAGCACAAACATTCAGATAATATGAGCACAAACATTCAGATAAATAGATATATCACAGATAGATAAGTTCTCTAGCTAGATAGATATCATAGCATCATTCAGATAGAAGCACACATAGTTTTTTAGACACAAGAAAACTATTAAGTTCACAACTAACTGTACCCTTGTATTGGTTCAGATCTTGCTGCGGAAACTAACTAAGACCTAGGTGTTGCATCAAACTCACTCTTTATGAAGCTTCAGAAGATGGAGTGACTGACGAACTGGCCCGTGATGCAGAGCTGCTTCTTCTTCCTCTTGGTGCTAGTGCCAACCTCCACCTCCATCTACTGGTGCTCCAGCTGTTGCTCCATCTGCTGTTGCTCCACCTGTTGCTCCCTCTGCGGCGGCTCCATCACTATTAGAGCGACGGGCAGCGCTGACACCACCCAATCGAGCAGGTAGTCCACGCGGAGTTGGTCACAGGTCTGGTACATGTACCAACGTGACCGCTGGAATGGATCCAGGAAATCCCTGGCCTGCTCTATCGCCCAGACCAAGTTCTCGACGAGTGGGCGGCGGAGGTTTGATAGTCTTGACCTCTCCTCAAGTGTGGCGCAGGCCCTCACCATGCGCGCATGAGTCTTTGGGATTGCAATGCTGCTGTACTAGGTGCTCACCTCGCGCGTGTAGTAGAGGTTGGTGTTCTCACTGTCGAAGATCTCTGCAGAGCCTGGTCCCATCCAAGGCCAAATGGCATGACACAATTTGAGGTTTTCTTTGGTTTCTGTGAAGGAGGGAAGTTGGATGGAGAGGAGTCCACGGAGAGGCTGGTGGAGTGGTGGTTATCTGTGCGAGGTGGGTGAACGAATGTAGTGTGTGTAGAGACTGTGTTTTTCTAGAGAAACCAAACAGGCGCAGTTAATCGATTGAACTATCACTTGGTTTTTTAGAAGAATCAAACAAGCAGAGCGAACGCGTCGGCCCAGTTTGTGAACCAGCCCATCCTAGTAAAAAATGAGCGAATGCGCCGTCCCGACCCAACAACTTCGTCCCAAGCGCTGAAAAAAGGACGGTCGTTAGCGCCATGCCGTCACCGTTGCCCGCTTGCTCGCGATAGGCCACGTCAAAACAGGCTCAAGTTTTTTCTCAGTATATTTTGCCACTATCAAAGTTTTTGTTCGATGCAAAATTCACAAAACGTAACGTGGTGGTTTTCCACAAGTCATGACACGAAAGTGGTGGTTTTGTGCATTTAACTCTCGCGTCGAGTGTGTTGGCCCAACTACCAGTTTTGTGGGATGCAGTGAGTTTCATACATGTTTTGTCCTGCAGATGAATAGATGGCTCCGCAGCGATTCCATTATCGTAAAGATCTTCTTCCTTCTCACCAATTATCCCTTGGTGGTTCAGTTTGGATCAATCAAGGGATGACCCTTGGATCGCTACCCGGTCTTGATTATCTAGGGTTTCAAACATCCAGGTGACCTTTTCTCATGATTGGGAACAACCATGGATGAGCAGGGGTTGGGATCTGGTGCAGATGCGAGCTTGGTAGAGGCCATAATGAATTAACTTGCGCTGAGGGAGGAAGATCTAGAGGATGTGGTCTTCGAGTAGGAGCTGGTGCCGCCAACTAAAACCTCTCGGTGGATGGCTTTAGCAAGAATTCACATGATCAAACCCTTCACCCAGTTTTGGTCCTTCGAAAACACATAGACGGCTTGCGACCTTGCTCAGGATGTCATCTGGCCTCTGGAGGATAATCTGTTCATCTTACAATTTTCTTATTATTGGGAAAGATTGATGGAGGGATGCTCTTGGACCTTTCGAGGCAATGCAGTTTTGCTGCTTCCTATGACAACTTCATTAAGCCTTCATTGATCAAGCTTGGCACCATTGAAATTTGGATTCAGATCCATGATCTGTTAGATGGATGTGCTCCCCTTGTGAAATCGTTGGTGGGGAAAGTGGGAGAATGTATCTATGTAGAAGCATCATCACATGACTTCAGGGGCTTATTCTTCAGAGTCTGCATCAAGATCAATGTCAACAAACCACCTAAGAATGACATCTCCCTGGTGAGGGATACCAAATGCTAGATATTACGTGTAAAATACGAAAGACTGACATATTGGTGCGCCATTTTGCGGGAATCTTATGCATGTTCATAAGGAGCATGGTGATGGTGTCCATCCATAATAGGGTTTGGTCTTGAGGGAGCTCAGAGTCAACTCATTCATGTGTGTTGACCGAGGACTGGGTCATGTCAAAAGACGTGGGGGTGGATCACTCCATGGAAGGGGTGCAATGTTAGGGCGCTGAAGCGGTCATAATGCGAGAACACTGGTGCTAATATGGATGAGGCTGATCTGGAAAGGAAGAGATCTTCAACCAAGTTTATTGGTCCAGCTCCGCAGGGGACCCTAGCTATTGGGGCCTGAAACCAAACTCTTGCAGTTCCAATGCCTCTTGTGTCGCTGAGCCCTTCCCTAAAGAGTGATCCAAAATGCTCCAAGATAGTCACAAACTCTGAGAATAACAGAAGCAGGAATTTGGACAGAAAAATAAATGCACTGATGTGTAGTCGGCAGGATCCCTCGAGGAGTACAACTAGATAGAATGAATATTCTCATGTGGAACAGCAGTGGTGTGTGCCATCAAGCGATAGTTTGAGAGCTTCGCGATTTCATGAGAAAGTTAGCCTCGTCGGTGCTAGGAATTGTTGAAACACAAATTAGTAAAGCATTGGCCAAAGTTTTATCCCCTTCTCTGGGTTTGATAGTAGTTTTGTCGTTAGTAGCTCTCGTAGGAGCGGTATTCTCGGTGTGTATTGAACCAATTGAGTAAAGCTAGAAGTGTTGTGTTATTCCGAGTACCACATAGATGCAAAGATTGTGGATGTTGGTTCTAAAAATTAGCACCTTACTCTTGTGTATAGTGATGCTCAAGTTCTAGAGAGGTATAAGAACTAGGACGGTAACAAAGGTCTCGCCTCAACTAGGAATCTTCCTTGTGTTGCCCTCGGTTATTCAATTAAGTTTTCAATCATGGTAAGTATGAAGCAGCCGACAGAAATAGTTAGGTGCAAATGGATGAGTTTTTAGAGAACGATGTATGCTTATGCTTTCCAAGGCCTTGGTTATAGATAAAAAATTAGACTTTTTAAAAACAAGGTGGTCAACTATACATACAACCGCATGCGGCTTAACATGGCCCTGACGACCCTAGACTAGAGCTCTGGAGCATGCTATTTTCTGTGGAGCGATGGCCTGCTCTAGCCATCCTATCATCCAATTATGTCTTGACGAAGCTGACACCAGAATCTTCGCCACCCCACTCAACCATCACTGCTGCAGGATGTTGCTAACGCGACACTACAATCAGAGACCCTTCGATGAAACTGTGCGTGATGCATAATCACAAATGGTGATGTAAAAAGATCATCAAAAAAGATGCAAAACGTTTGCGATGGCGGATACATCAAACATGGTTCAGATTTTAGTTGCATGTGCGTTTCGGGGCAAACGGTTCAGTTCAATGAACTGTTTGGGATGATGAAGAACAGAACAAGCAGCCAGATGGAGGCGTGTGCGGTATATGACATACAGTTCACTTGGATAAACTGTTTGTGACTAGGTGGAACAACATAAACGGGCAGCCAGATGAAGGTGTGTGCGATATACGACATACAGTTCACTTGGATGAACTGTTTGCATTCAGCCAAGATACTAGAAACGGTTCAATTTCACAAGATGCGTGTGATATGCGGCAAACAGGTCTGTAATCAGAAATGTGTGCGAAGACCGATAATAACACAGATGATTGCTGCTAAGAAGACGTGTGTGTTGTGCGTTGGGATTGCATACAGAACAACAACATACACACACACACACACTTATAAAGACATGGTTGCATAACCAAATTAAACATCCAATTACATAGGTGGCTACTACACACATGACATTTCCACACACCAAAGACAACTATATATTACATGCATAATTAACTAGGATAAATGATCATCTGATCATCATCTACTTCTTGTGACGCTTGCCGCTACTGCTCTACTTGTGGCTCGATCTGGCCTCGTCGATTTCGGTAACGAGGCACTTCCTCATGTCAACGATCCGCCTGTGCATCTTGTACCATGTGTACACGCTCTTGGCCGCGAACCTGAGGTGAGGTTCATCCAGTTGCCGCACCCAGGCCCTATGCCAGGATACGGGACTTGTTCTCTTGGCATCCTGCTTCATCTTTTCAGAGTAGGGTCGATGATTGTCGAGGTGAGTTCAACCAGGGAGTCCTTCGTGCTGCCCCAGACCCTGTAGTGCTCACGGATTTCAACAAGGTTCTTGCAGGCCAAGCCCGTAACCCTGAGCGCTTTTACATCGTCGGTGGTTTCCATTGTAGCGAACTTGTAGTCGGTGCTATTGACAAACCTGGCGAAACGATCGCAAGGCTCACTGGCCATGCAGTAGTGGTAGATAAGGACATGATGGCACACACACAACTGGGTGACGACAACCTTCTGATCTTTGCCGGGAAGGCCGGCGGTGTACTATAGGTTGATGCCGAACACCTTGTACTTGTCTCCAGCAAGCAAATGCTCCATGGTGTTGATGTAGTCCTCCACCACGGCCGGGTAATGGTGTACACCACCATGAGATCTGTCTCCCTCGAGTGGGTCTCGACTTTATGCTCACCGAGCTCCATTGGAGCGCCGCTAGGTATCCTCTCTGTATGTGTCGTCATGGGTGTGCTTGTTGTGTTGTGGGGCGAGATCGAAAGGTTGAAGAGACTTAGGTTATAATGGCCGCGGAAATTAATGGGGAAGCTGGACGGACTGGAATATCTGCACGCCCGGATGGCAGTTCTAATTTGTAGCGCGTAACTCCATCGTGCCGCATGTAATTGCATCGTGGCGACGCGCACGGTGCAACCGCATGCATATGGTCCCCCAACGTGATCGTGTGCAGGCCCCAACCGCTGGTAGAGCGCGCGCACAGGGACGTGACCGGAGCGCTCCGCGGCGCCTCAATGGCGAGCAACCATATATATGAATATAGAAGTTGAACACGCAAGGAAAAGCTATCCACAAGCCGAGCGCATGGAGGTAAGCTAGCAGAATGTGCCGACTGACAGTAGAGCGCGCCGACAGACGCGAGCAGGGTGCGCCGCGGCGCCTAACGGCGAGCACAACACGTTGAGGGACGCGAGTAGAGGCATGCACAGTGATACGTGGCAAATAAGACGAACTGTGCGAGCGATGGCGGGGACATCAAGCACAAATCAGATTAGAGTTGCGTGTGCGATACGTGGCATACAGCAGATCCACCCGAGCTGTTTGTGATGGAATAAGTTGTGTGTTTTGTGGGAAAACGCTTGCTGGTATACAATCGTCTGCGATTGATGAATTCATGACGGACGGGTTCCCTAGTGTTGTCCGTGTGCGATGTAATATGCTCTGTCTACAGAACGTCAACATATATACTTATAAGAATAGCATTGCATAACCAAATTAAGCATACAATTACATAAGTGACTACACACATAACATTTCCAGACGAGAAAGTAATACATGTATACTAAGCTAGGAGAAATGAGCATATCTACATCTGGTTGCGACGGCATTTGCTATTTCTCTGCTTCCGGCTGGATCCCTGGTCGTGAGTGGTTAATAAAATCTAAGTCTATTGCATATTAAGGTCAAAATAGTAATACCAATATACCAGTCTCATACGATTCCATTTCAACGATGGTACCACAAAAGCCAAAAATATTACAAGGTTCAAATTCCAGAGTTACATGGATAGAATTCGAATATTACAAGGTTCAAACTGATATTAGAAATGAAATTCAGCTCATTCAGCTGCAAATGCCCATGCTGATCAGCTGAACATGGATATAAGAGAGGTTCAAACTAAAAATAAAAATAGTAAGGCCGGTTTCGAAACCTCGCCATTTATGTAAAGGGATCAGCCGCTGACTAGTCATGTATGGGGTTGACACAATGACTTCCAATTAATCTATCATATGCACTTCTAATATGACGTTTTGCTTTTTTAGAGCCTCTTCCATTCTGCATTAGCTGCCATCTCTGATCAACAAACCATTCATATTTCCTATTTAAATGCATGTTCAACCTCATTACCTTCAGCACCCTTGCTTTGGCAACAAAGAACCTGGCGAATATAATCTCCGGTAAGGTCGCTCGGTAGGAGTTCAAAGTAATTTTTGAGAGATGCAGATCCAGGCATTCAATGTGATTGTCATTATAAACATTATCCACCTCTAGGCCTATTATTATCTGCAAAAGAAGAGCACATGTTAGTGCCTACATGCAGTTTTGAACACTACTACAAGCCTATTTGGTTTGCAGGATTTGTAAAATGCACCAACGTGCCATGCACCTTCGATCTGACATGATTAACATGGGCATTTAATTACAATCTTGAAAAATGTAGCCTTCTTCACAAGAGGTTGGAGTGGATGAAAAGTTCCCTAAGAAAACTAGTACAGATGAATCCAAAGGAGAAACACTTATAGATTGTAACCATATGAATCAAGCAACCAATATGGGGTGGGGGTGGGGGTGTATGTCCTAAAATCCTCCAACATTCCTTTAGAAATTGTAGTACATTGTCATTGTAAACTTGGGAAAAGGTGCCAAAAATTGAACTCCCTTATGGTTAACGTTTAACAGGAAACGAACATCACCTCAATGTATAGCTTCTTCAGGCACGGAAAGCATCTCGGGAAACTAACAACTTGGTCCAGGTTGGGGCCGATAGATTCTAGTGCCAAGACCTTCACTGTGCGCAGAATCTGGGTGAAGCTTTTCTGGATGACAGACGACCATACATCTTCAAAATTAGAAATAATGTTGATATCAAGAAGGACAGCTACAAGGTGACTGTTGTACCTGAAAGTAGGAGTATTTGACAGTCGAGTTGCCCACTACTGTCAATTTCGGCGCAGAAATGACATTGATTCTTGTTGGACCTTGTTGATCAACTACAAGTAATCTCTCAAGTGAAGGTGTGTCCTCAGTGAACATATTGTGGTCCATGTTTTTTGATCTCTCATTCCAGCACCAGCAACAAACATAAATTGTCTGGAGAGTCCTAGAGGTGATGTGGAAGCTACTCGACCAATTCATCTCCTGAAGACAAAGGAACTCGAGTGCAATACAGCCGTAGAGCAGGCGCTCCATGTCATCCTTTTGGATGCAGACGACGACGAGCTCGAGGTGCTTCAGTTGTGGTAGAAAAAGAGTGGGCGCATCATTAAGGGGGGGGAATGGCAGTTCATGAACTTGGCGAGGCGCAGCGTGGGCGCGAAGCAGAGCGCGGACGTTAGCAGCGAGTGCATATTTCAACTAAGTTTTGGATTTACTGAATTTAAAAATCAATATTCTCAATGTTTTGAAATTTCTTTCACAGGGAAACATGCACCAAGGTACACACATATGATTTTGCAATCCATTTTGATGCACATGTAGCTCAAATTTGATTTTTGCACATTAAATCCCTAGGAAATCAATCAATGTATAAAACAGGTCGAATGATCTTTGTTTTTTTTCAAAAGTTTAACACGACACTCCTTTGGTCACATGTTCACTGCAGAAAAAGTTTGACATGCCTCAGAGTGGTGGTGGTGGTGCGGGATTTGTGTGTGTGTCATAACCTCGCTTCATGTGGGGACTTTCCGGTTCTCGAGGCAGGTGCCACATCAAAGTTGTGCATTGGTATATTCAAACACCACGCAATACCATGCAGGCGGTAGTTGCCCTAGAGGAACTCACTCGCGTGCGGCGCTTCCACCTGTGGGCCCACAAGACGTCGTCCTCCATCACTTTGACCCAATGAGAGAGAGAGGCACATTTGACGAACATGGAGGATTAATTCTTTTAGGGCTCTGTTAGGGTAGGAGTATATATATATATATCTATAGGGTGGGTCTATTAAAATAACACCCCTTAAGAGTCTTGTTCGAATAACACCTGCTTATTCTGATAACACCTACAACCCGCCCGACTGAACAACCCACCACTCCCACCAACCAATCGGAGTACTAAACACCGACAAAGAAAAAAAACACCCCCACCTTATCCTCTCATCACCACTCATCTCTCTCCTGGTGCACACAACCAGGCTTGGGCCCGACAACTATGTAGTTCTCCTCGCCACCCCCGCCCCAACCCTGTCCGGCGCCGTTAACCTTCGCATAAAACGACGCCGCACCGGCTAGACCCTCCCCCCCGGTGCTCCCTAACGACCACCTCCTCCACCCACGGAAAGCACGGCGGCGGAGTGGCTCGAGATGGCCCCAGTGGTGTGGAGCTGTGCCCATCGCGCCGGCCGGGAAAGGCCTCCCAGTGCGCCGCCCGACCACCACCACCCCACCGCCTCCCACCGCGCCGCCTGATCTGGCCATCATCCCCCCCCCACACCACTCTCCCCACCGTGTCGGATGGAGCCGCCGTTCAGCCAGACCCGCCGCCTTGTGTGCTGCCTGGACTTTTGCTGCATCACCGTGACCTGCGCTGACCGAAGACACCCCATCGCCCGTGCAGATTGCCTGGTGCGTCCGTGCAGTGCGGAGCTCATGTGCGTGCAAATCGCGGCGTGCAATGGTCGGTGGGATACAAGTGGTTCACGATGCGTGGGCATGCCGTTGTACATGCGCTACCCGAGCGATGGGTGTGGACCCAGGTCTCCTTCACTGTCAGAAACAACGACAGTTTGATCTTCGGAGACTTATAGAGCATGGAGCAGATCTCGCTCGACCAGGCATCTAGCCCCACTCCTTACCTCCCGCACGGCAGTGCCGCCCCAACCTTCCACGCTGGTGGGTGATGGCGACCTACTCGGTTTCAGTGATGCAGTTCGGTGTAGCATTGCTTGCGCTCCTTTTTATTTTGCAGCGAGGTTCTCGAGTGCGTTGGTTGCAGTTCAGTGCACGAGGATTGCAATCTCGATTGGAGAAGTGTTGAAAAATGGGTTGTAGTTATTTATGACAAAAATTGTAGTTTGCTTCAATCACATTTACCTTGATGGCTCACCGTGCAGTTTATTTGATGCTCTTGTGCAGTGCGGAATGCATCCGCTTGCAGTCCTATCGGACACGCCTGCAGTCTGCCTCCCGCCCCATGCATGCGTGCAGTACATTTTTTCATGGAAAAATTGGCGACGCATTTCACTCCATCAATGTTTTGCATTTATTGCAGAATTTTTTTGAAGTGTAGTCAGTTTGTGTAAAAAGAATGATGTTTCATTAGCCTTATGTATGAAGTGCAATTTGTTTTCGTGTGTTTCAAAAATCAGTCGACTACATCAACACCTGCAGTGCGTTTTGTCCTCGAATGTGGTCATTTTTTAGAGTGGTGTCGTTCACTTGCTCACCACGTGGAAGTGCGAAAAAACTAGTGAAACAACAAAATAATAGTGCGGCTCACTTCGATATATGTCGCGGTTCACTTGCCCTCATCTTTGCGGTCCATTCGTTCACAAAAAAATTGAAAAAGAAGACAACAAAAACTCGTCTGAGAAAAATTTACGTTTAACAAAAGAAATTATGAAGTTCACTTAACCGTCTCATGCAGTGCGGTTTTCAGCATAAAGCAGTGCGGTTTTCTGTCTGATGCAGTACATACAACGATTTTCGTGTCACGAAAAAACAGAGTATCCGCATTTCGTTAAAATCAAAATTACTCTTAAACCGTAAGGAAGGAGAGAGAGTTTTCTACATGAAAAGCTGTGCCTCATCGATATCTTTCCAAGGGCGTATAATTTGAATCATTCCGATCAGCGGTTTGTGAAAATTTCGCGACAAACGGCCGCTGCCACTCATCGCCAGCCGCACCATTTTCAAAATTAACTTTAAAACCATAAGGAATCTCAAAAACATTTCAACATACGAAAGTTGTGCCTCATCCGTAGCTTTCCAACGGTGTATCACACGCCTAGTTTTGACAAACGGTTAAAAAACTGTAGCAAAAATAGTACAAAAAATTTGAAAAAAATTGAAAAACAAAATTCCGTGAATTAGAAAATTTGAAACTGCTCTTAAACCGTAACGAATTAGAGAAAATAATATACATGAAAAAGATGCGCCTCGACGATATCTTTCCAACCGTGTATCATTTTCTTCATTTCAACGAGCGGTTTAGAAGAAAACGTGAAAAAACGCTTGATGACATTCTTCGTGAGCCGCACAATTCTCGAAAATGCTCTTAAACCATGATGAATCTCGAAAAGTGTTCAACATGGCGAAGTTGCGCCTAATCCATAGCTTCTCAACGGTATATTACACGCATCATTCCAATAAATGGTTAAAAAACTACAGCAAAAACAGTACCGAAAAAATAACGCGTGCAGTTTTTTCCGACACGAAGTTCACTAGTGTGTGTATTGGAGTACCTTTGCTACTGAAAGAGTAGTGCCCTCGCGTTGAGCGTGTAGTATATATATATATATATGCATATATATATAGTGTTACTATTCATCACCCAGGATGCAGAATAAGTTATTCTTCACCCGAGGTAATCTTACGATCACTTCCTAAATAAATTACGTTTAGAATATAAATAGTTACATGCACATTAATTCAATATGTAAAATTTGGTCTAAAAAAAGTTATAAGATCAGAAAAATCACATTTTATGTATGTTTTACAATATGTTTTTACATTTGTAATTTTATGTAACATAAAATATTTTTTACGGCGAGTACATATTTCTTACGTTCTTTTTTTATGTATGAAATAAGACAAAATTTACAAAACGTAAAAATACGGTGCATTGATGTCAAAATAGAGAGGGGGTGAAGAATAACTATTCCTCACCCAGGGTGACGAATAGCGCGACCC
>NC_057799.1:331162009-331178780 GCF_018294505.1 Triticum aestivum
CCCCGTCCTCCCCCCGTTGTTCGCCGCCGTCTCCAGCTCCTCGCCGGCCAGATCCTGCGCCTCTCCTACATCTCAAGCTCCTCGCCGACCGGATCCGGTGCAACCCCTCCATCGACACCTCCTCTTCGACAGCCAGCGCGAGCGAGCGAGCGACAGCGGACACCGGCGCGAGGGAGCCCGCGTCGCCTGGAGCCTGCGAAGCCGCCGGATTTCTGCGACGAACGGCCGCCATGGACTTCCGGAAGACTCCTCCTCGGTCCATCCTCACCGCCCAACTGATTATAAGAGCAGATGACGGCCCCGATGCAAGCTACGGCGAACGGCACGACCAAGGAAACATCTCGGCGGCGGAGGCCGCATCGGCGGGGCCTTCAAATCTACCAAAGGTAGATGAACTTCCTCACTCTGCAAGCCTTCTCCTTCAATCTTGCCTTGGCTGACCTTCTTTCTTCGTGCAGATGAACTTCGCGCCCTCTGCAAGACAAGGATTTCCATGCAATTCCACTCATACCTCCCCGACGAATTGCTGTCAAGGTGGCCTATCTACTGCTAGAAAAAGCTTGGTTGAACTTCTAGCCAGGGTATGGTTGAACTTCCTTCTGTCTGTTATTTTCTTACAGCCATGTGAAGTTCTGGTAGTGTGAAAAGCAATGTGAAGTTCTGGCAGTGTGTGAGCCTCAGTCCAGGCTACAAAACAGTAGAAAATCTGCCTGCATTCACATGTGAAAAGCAATGGGAAGTTCAACTAGTAAGTGAGCCTCAGTCCAGGCTACAAACAGGAGAACCCCTGCCTGCATTCACATGTGAAAAACCATGTGAAGTTCAACTAGTAAGTGTGCTAGAGTTCAGGTTGGTATGTAACTGGTTGTGTGCAAAAAATAAAAGGAAAAAAACATACATGTGATCACATGAAGGTCAGGTTGGTATGCACTAGTGGTTCAAGCATACAAACTCATGAAGGTTCAGTCTTTTTTAACTGTAGACAGTATTTCCCCTTTGCAAACAAGAAGTTCAGGGTGTCGATAGTGCTCAGTTCAGGTACATATAAGTAATCAAATAGTGTCGAATTAACAGAATGTGAGTTTCATTCTGTGAAGTGTGCTCAGTTCAGGTACAAAAGTATTGGCAGATGCTCAGCTCAGTACAGAGTGTGATGCCTGTCCTAGGGGAAAAATATGTACATGAACACCACTTTTATATGCGAAGTTCAGGCTGTGAATAATGCTCAGTTCAGTTACAAAAGTTATAGGCAGATGTAACTTGTGTGCTAATAGACATTTTTTCATTTATGTCAGTAAGACGAGAGACGCATGAAGAAGCTTAGAAGTTCCCAGCAGCAAGTACACAATCCTAAGCCTGTACACGTTGCACCACCCCTCAATGGGTCACACCTCAAACGCACCAACAACATTACCAACCTGCTCCACACCAAAATTGGATGACACCCAAAACGCATGGAGACTTCCAAGATGCTGGGTCACCTCCCTATCCGCACAACTTTGCGCCTCCACCTAATTGGGTGACGCCGGAAATCCCTAGCGGATTCTTTGTATCCACCAGCAGACTCCCAAGCACGCCGATGGAGGAGGGGGTTAGCTCAAGTCCTGCGTGTAACTCTGGAGGTTATCCTGGTGTGCCTCGTCAATGCCAAAGGGAAGCAACTAAACTGGATCCCTGGACAAATCCAATAGGAACACACACACGGAGGAGAGTGCTCTACACACTACCACCGTTGGATCCTACTGCTGCTACAAGTCAGAATTGTATGGGACATAAGGTAGATGGATTGCTTCACAAAACAGGAGAGCAAACAAAAACCAGAATCGCAATGCCTCCACAACCACCTCAAGCAAAAAGGGCGCAAACAAGAGAGAGGTCATCTTCATCCCTCCTTCCTCCTCGTGATCCACTCCTGTATCCTGCTATGATTACTCTGCCGTGCCCCATCCCAGAGGGACAGCAGCAGACTCCGGTGGAGTTGCAATCATACACACACGTAACTGAAACAAAATATTTATATACGCATCTTGTATTATGTGCAAATTTTCTGCTCCCTCCAGGATAACAAGTTCATAAACTGCATTTTAACGTGTCGTTTGGATTATTTTTTTCTTTTTCTGCAGACGCCGGATCTCCCGGATTATCTAATACCAAGACTAAAGATGCAGTTCCAAGATGTAGAGAAAGCAAGGGAATTTTATAACAGATACGCCAGACACGTTGGTTTTCGAATCAGGAAGACGGGGGGGATGACAACCACAAGTATTTTGTTTGCGCATTCCAAGGGATACACACATCTTCTGTTTCAGAGGCTAACATGAAGCGAAACAAAACATCACAGAGGAAAAGCTGCAATGCAAGAATGAGGGTGAAGGTGCAGGAGGATAACACAGTGTGGCTGTGGACATTGAGTACAATCATAATCATCAGCTCATGCAAACTGATGACATGCTGGTATTCTTGCACTCGCACAAGAATTATGACCCCACTATTTTGGAGTACGTAAAGCTCCTGCAGTACCATGATGTCAAGCACACAACAATCATGTCCATGCTATCTGAAAATGAAGATGGAAGCTACTTCCTAAGCATGACCGGACGAGACCTACTAAACCAGTAAGTATTCAAACATCCACATACTACATAGCATCCTAGGTCACAACCCTTTGCTAGCAAAAATAACAAATGCATGTTTGCATGTAATTTGCAGAAAAGCCATGAATGCAAGGAAAGATGATTTGGATGATGTATTGAAACTTGTTTCATTCTTCAAAGACATGAAGGCAATCAATGATGAGTTTTTCTATGACATACAAGTAGACAAGGACAAGTCAATTAAAAACATTTTCTAGTCCAATGCAAGCTGCTGAGGAGCCTATCAAGACTTTGGCGATTATGTAATATTCGACACAACTTACAAGACCAACAGATTTCATATGCCTCTGGGAGTGTTTGTTGGAACAAACCATCACTTGCAGTCAACGATATTTGCTGTTGCCCTGATCAGAGACGAAGATGCAAAGTCATTCAAGTGGTTGTTCGATACATTTGTACGGTGCATGAACAACAAGCACCCAACTTGCATTCTAATAGGTGAGTTCAAAAAAAAACCTCTACAAGTTTCATCATCCTTTCAGTCTATGGGTCTGTATTGGGTACATTGGTTTTATCTGAAAATAATGTAAAGCAAGCAGTTCAACCACTGTTAGCACAGAAGTCCAACTAACAGTACAAGAAAGCAAAATTATTTGTCACTTGTTAAAAAAATAGTTATGAATGTGAAGTTCAAATACAGGAATCATAGAAGTCCAAGGACAAAGATGTAAGAAAAATATATGTAACATGTTCAAAAAAATATAGTTATTTATGTGAAGTTCAAGCAATGGTACCACAGAAGTTCAGCAACACTGCTGTAAGAAAAAATACATGTGACATTTTTAGATAGCCATACTGCTACATGTGAAGTTCAAGTACTTGTACAACATAAGTTCACCATCAGTGCAAAAGAGAAGCAAGTTTCATTTTTTTAAATTCATGCAGACCAGTGCCCGTCGATGGCGAAAGCTATACCACAATCATTTCCAAACACCATCCACAAGCTATGCCGTTGGCACATCATGAAGAAGTACAGGGAATACCTCGCGTTGCTGTACAAAAAGTATAAAACATTCAAAGAGGAGTTCACAGCTATTTTAAACTGGCCGCTGATGCCAACGGAGTTTGAAGCTGCCTGGGCTGAACTCATGCACAATTACAACCTGGAGAACGACCAGATGATGATCCAGCTGTGGAGTGATAGGAAAATGTGGATTTCGGCATATTACAAGAACAGTTTCTGTGCTAGAATGACTTCAACACAACGAAGCGAGAGCATGAACCACGTGCTCAAGAAAGGGTTTGTCAAGGGGACCCAGAACCTACACAAGTTTGCTAGGCGGATAAATGCTTGCATACAAACTTGGATGCAGAAGGAGAATGAGCAAACGATGACCAGCATGGTATGAAGACACACAGAAAACACCCCCATCATGTTGTGTTTTCCTTCAAACATGTGCACTTTGAATTTTAAAAAATGAAACCCATGACTCTGCTACGACTAATATCTTATTTTTTGACATGTGCATACTAATCCTGTGACAAAAACAACTTACGGCTACGAGGAAGACATGTCTATCAAGTACACGAGATCCGTGTACACCGAGATGAGGACTAGGATGAGAAAAGCCACGCTATTTCGCGCAAAGCGTATAGCAGAGCCCACTAAGTACCTTGTGTACCACCACAACAAGGCTGGCCGTGATGATGAAGAAAGATTTTCCTGGTCAAAGCATGAATTCCAGGTTGTAGCTGACCCAGAGAATGAAATATACGAGTGTGAATGCAAGCTTTGGACACACACAGGTGAGCGAAAAAAAAACTCATTAAATAGCTAAACTAGCAGTATCATATCAAAATATATGAAACTCATTGCTGGCTCACAAACTATGTATTCTGCATTCATCACAAAATGCAGGCCTGTTCTGCCTTCACATCATTAATGTACTGGACTACCTGAAGCCTGACAAATTTCCACACAAGTATATCCTCAAACAGTACAGAAAGACTGCAAAATCACAACCAACCTTTGATACAAGGGACTACAACACAACTGCATTGGATGGCAGCTCAAGACTATCGAAGCAAGACATCTTGCTGCAGCTAAATTTGATGGTTAACAAGAAAGCGATGAGATGTGACCAGCAATATGACAGAGCCTACTATGTTCTCAAGAGGCTCGTGGAAGAGCTTGATGCAATACATTTAGCAAATCAAGCGGATGCTGACGAAAGAATGACTGAAGAGGACGCTAAAATTGAAGATGACCTTCATTATTATGCAGCTGAAATGCTCAATGTCGCTGCTCCAGCCAACCAATGCAAGCAGGGTGTTGACCAATCAATGGAGCAGCGACAGCAAGAGAGACGATGAAACTGCCGCTGTACTCTGAAACAAAGGGTAGGAAGAAAATTTCTGCAGCAAAGAAAAGTGACAAGAGAGCTCAAATAAAGGCACCACCTGCTGGAAGAGTCATCGTGCTCGATGAGAACGGAGTGCCACTTGGACACCGACAATGTAGTGTGTGCAAAAAGGATGCAGGACGCAACAAGCTCACCTGTCCAACACTCTTGGAAAGAAACGATGCCGAGGAGGTCAAACAACCCAAAGTTCAAAAACAACAGCCCAAAGTTATAGAACAAAAGAAGGGACCACACCCACAGAAAGCAAGCAGCATACTTTGTAGCGTATGCAAGGAGTATGAACCACATAATGCAAGAACATGCCCGAAGCGCGCAGATGCTGAAAAGACAAGGAAAAATTCAGAGAAGAAACAGAAAGCAAAACATAGAGCCAGCAACAAGAAAATGGTGGAAGACGAAGAGGAAGACGAAGATGAAGACACCCGTCGAAGAAGAGGAAGACGAAGAGGAAGAGGAAGTGGAATGCGAGGAGGAAGAGGAAGAGGATGATGAAGAGGAAGAGGACGATGAAGAGGAAGAGAAAGAGGAAGAGGAAGATGAAGAGGAAGAGGTACATGTCAAGCAAAAACCAATACAACCAAAGCCTAGGAGGAGCGCAAGGCTGATGAACAGTTAGAATAGGTCAATTAACACAAAGCAAACTTATGTCATGTCAATGTGCAGAATATTATTCCACTTTAGAAAAGAGTATTTTAGGAGAAGCTTACTTGAACTTTTATTGTTGAAGTTTCAAAGAAATTATACAGTAGAAGTTAAAGTAATCTTACTGCACAAGTACTAGTATAGTATAAGAGGAGGTGCTGGTGATGTATTGCATGAAAGAGCAAGCAGTAATAAAATGAAAAATATACACTGTGAAGTTCAAGTAATAGTACTTCAGAAGTCCTGCTATATTATGGCAGGAAGTGTCGTGCTGGTGATGTATTGCATGAAAGAGCAAGCAGTAATAAAAATAGAAAATATATATTGTGAAGTTCAAGTAATATTATTGCAGAAGTCCTGGTATATTATGAGAGGAAGTGTTGTGCTGGTGATGTATTCCATAAAAGTGCAAGCAAGAACAAAAAATGAAAAAAATACACTATGAAGTTAAAGTAAGATTACAGTGGAAGTTCCAGTATATTATGGCAGGAGGTGCTGGTGTTGTATTCCATAAAAGAGCAACCAGCAAATAATTATACAGTGTGAAGTTCAAGTCAGCTTACAGAAGAAGTTCTGGTATATAAAAATCGATGTAGGAAAAAAAATATGCTTAAAAAATAAAGTTTTGCAGTATGAACTAAGGTTAGCAAGCCTAAGACAACGCGCTCACATATGAAGTTCTGTTTGGATACGTGCAGAAGTTCATGTACAATGCCGACAAAACATAAAGAAAAGTTAAGGAGTGTATGAGAATATTTTTGCACAAAGTTATAGTTGAAATCCATTCGTAGTTCAAAAATCACAAAAAAAACAAATATAGATTCTATGCAAAAGGCTACATATTGGTTGGGTTAAAAAATAACAATACATTACACAACACAGAAAATACTATCCATCTGAAACCAGCAGCCCAGCCAGATCTCGAGCAGAAGTTCAAATCAAGGATCATATGTTGGGGCCCAAAATTAAACAACACAAAAAAACAAGCAGTTCAACCATAGCCGAGGGAGAAGTTCAGGTACATCTGTTGGGGAAAAAACATACAACACATGGATACTGAAAAACGATGTAGTACATTGAAATTCACAAGCCAAATCATTCTTCACACCAAATACATTTGTCCTCAATATCATAAGTAATAGTGATGCAACTATAGATACACAAATCACTAAACAATTCTTACAACCAAATCTTTACAGAATCGTTCCAATCATTATCAAACCTAAATCTTTACGAGATCAAATCTACACTGAAACTAATGCTTTGAATTCATGGGCCCAAGAACTGGATCTCTTTAGGAAGCTCTGCACGCACGACTTCATTCTTCTCGCTAAAGATTAGAGTGTGCATGAACTCGGCCTTCCAGTCATTTGCAGCAGCCTGCCAATAGGAAATGAAACGATGGTTTAGTAAAGGATAACTAAAACCATAGCAGGAGCGTCTCAGCAAAAACACGCAACAAAAAATGAAAGGATGATCAGACAAGAACAAGGAGAAAACATACCTCCACATCACCAAAATCATCAACAAGCTCATCGCCGTCATATGTAGAGCAGAACTTCACGGCAAAGAAACCACAATCATTATTCACTTGCTTTGGAACATCGATAAAGTTCGGCCTCTTTGCAATAGTCACCCAGTTAGGCTGATTGCTCACTTTGTATGCAGCCTTCCCGTACACCTCCTCGAGCAACCCAACAAATCTCTTGATCTCCAGGAAATACCAAAATAAGATGAAGTCAAAAACATGTTAACCAAAAATAGTTAGGTTCAGGTACATAAAAGGGACACTTGCATATGATCCAGCTAAACAAATACCAGAAGTTCAGCTGTCAAATGATAGTCAGTTCAAGCAGTACTACGAAAACAGAGACAGAAATATATTTTGTCAACACAAGCCATAATAAACTTCGTGTCAAACAAGCAGATATGAAAGGAGGTTCAGGCTAAGAAACACTCACGATATGTTGGCAGTCTCCGTGGAAACTTGTTCGTGACGTTCCCTTATTACTTTAAGGAAGTGAATCAAGGATGTCAATGCTCCCACGATATCTATTCAGCACATACACACTGTAGTGCGCCATTGTGCCAATTGTCTTGAATAGTATAAAAAAACCCTGCCAGGAATGAAAGAAACAGTGAACACAAACTATAAAGCATAGGTATTGAACAACCGGGATGAACAAAAACTTCTTGACAAACTCAGCAAAAGGATGTACATAAAATTTTGAAAAGCAAGAGTTATGAAAAACTAACCAACTTTGTGTTAAGAAGGTCTTCTTCCTTGCGGACAAACATTCGGAGGAGACCAACAGATTTTTTTACATCGAACTTTGGAACTATTGCACCGAAAAAATCATACTCCAGGCAGTACTGTGTATTCACAAAAACACAAATTAAACACCTGCCAAACGCCACTACACCAAAACTAGAGCAAAAAAGGGAGATATGGGTGCAAAAGAACTAAAACCTGTATGAAGTAGGGACTAAGTACAACCCTATCAGCACAAGAGAATATCTCAGAGGTCTCCGGCTAATCCTTCCACAAATTTATGAGATAATCCATTATGTCTCCTTCCATCTGCTGCCCTTCACCGAAAAGGGTATAAAGGACATGTCCTGTGAGGTCAATCACATTCCCAGGGATGGTAAACATGCAGTAGCTTGTGCTGTAGATTTAAAAGGATGGGAAAAATATTAGAAGTTCTGATATAATAACAAACAGAAGTTCAGACACTATAACTCAAAGGCAAGGAGGGATGAACAGAAGTTCACATACTACAACAACAGAAGTTCAGACACTTTAACTGAAAGGCAAGGAGAAATGAACAGAAGTCCACATACTACAACAACAGAAGTTCAGACACAGAGTAGCCTCTCTGGCAGCAACAAAGTTAAGAAGAAGAAAACTCACTCAGAATACTTCTCTAGACCGTCTTCACTAAGCACATACTGTCTCAACTTCCGGGCCTCAGACAGATGAGGGTAACTTTATTTTTTTAGCGGAGCGACAGCAGAACGCCACTTCAAAGGCAATCTTGATGCTCTCTTGGAGGAAGTTATGTTGCCAGACTAAATTGCCGGTTTCCTCATGGTGATGACAACATTCTTCCCACCTCTTCCAGCAACAGTACCAACAACAAATTTACCATTCTTTGGGTAAGCAATCTTCTCAAAATCATCATCAAACGAAGTCACTTCTACTTCAGCTGCTTCGACTCCACCAACCTTCCTGGAGCAAGGGTTTTTGGAGTACCACAAATACCACCAGCCTGCTTCCCCAACTTGGAAGGAATAATGGTTCGAGTTCTATCATCTTCTCTCGGAGTTGTACTCATCGATTCCTCCCTGGGCTGGTATTCCTGTGACCCGAGGAATGAGTAGTGGTAATCGATCAAGTCCAACGGATCCACTGTCAAAGAAAAGGAAGAGAAAAAACACCATTAAAATATAACTGAAGTTCAGGCACAACAAAATGTGCAATCCAACTAATATAGATGACATGGTTACTACTCAAGCTGATCTAAAAAAATTAGTTGCATTTAAAAACTAAAAGAAGTTCAGGCGTCAAGATAAACTGATGAACTGGAAAACATTCAACTACACCTAACAAAAGCATAGAAAGGCATCATCTCTGAAGTTCAAGTGGAAGAAATGCTCGTGTCCAAGTAAGCAATGGAAGGAAAAAAATACTGAAACAAAACACACAAGCAAAATAAAAAAGATAAAAATGAAGTTCATGTACAAGAAATGCTCCTCTCCATCTGAAACCAGCAGCCCAGCCAGATCTCAAGCAGAAGTTCAAGTTCAAGAAAAAATGAAGTTCATGTAGAATAAAAGATGCAGTACATGTAAGCAGTCCAAGTTCCAAGACTTACATGTGTAGTAGACAAACAGAGCTTGGAAGTCTGTCTCAAACAGGTTAGAAGAAGCGATTGAGTACAGCCACATCTTCCTCGTATCCTTGATATTTTCATGGGAATAATTTGCAAGAACCCCATCATGATACGAATTAACATTCGTAAGCATGAAGAATCCGCAGTCGATACTGCCATCAAACACAAAAAAGAATAGTGTTAGAACAAAAAGAAAAGCCAACGAATAAAAGACGTCGCAGCTTAAGTACAACTACAGTTAAACAGAAGTGATAAAGAGAAAAGTGGAACTTATAGTTGTAAGTCTGCTGGGGGACATCAATCCAATCCAAAGGGAAATGGTTAATAGAAAGAGGACTGACGGGTGTCTCCCTGTCGTTGCTGGCATCGCTCCAAAGCTTCTTGATGTTATCAGTCATCCGCCAAAATAGGCGTACCGCACAGTCATCGTCTGGTCCATAGTAGGAGTCGAGAAGCTGGAACCTTGAATTCTTCAGGTCAAGAAATATCGAAACACAATGAGCAACACCACCCTTGGAAGCAGGAATTTTAGGCAGGTCAAAAGTGGGGAAAATAACCTCAAGCAACATAAACACACGAATCATTAAAAACTGAGAATTAATATCAAATGGTACAAAGAAAAATAAAACAATATTAACACAACGGATCGCATTGCAAAACTAATATAGAGGCAAAGAACAAGAAATTGCATACAGAATCTTGTGCATCCATGCTATCTAGACTAGTCGCCAAGAAGTACTCCCTCACACGGGAATCAAGTTGACCTTTGAAAAGCTTGTCCTAAAATAATGCAGACAACACCAACATATGAAAATAAAAAATGAGACAAACAAGTTTTAACTAAAATGATAAGGAACAAAACAGAAAAGAAATCACTATATGGTTGACTTACACAAACCCAATAAGGCAGGACGAGTTTGTCCGATCCCTGGTACTTCGCACGTAGACAGTAGAGTGCAACCTCAGCCACATTAGATCGAAGCATTCCGTGAGGAGCAAAAGATATTGCGACATCCTCAACAGAAGCTTCACACTCCTTGTTTTGGAACATAATCATTGATCTAAAACAAGCAATAGAAAGTAAAACAAGTTCAGCATCAGGAACTCAGGAAGTTCACAACACACACAAGCACAGAAGTTCAGCTACATCACAACAGGCAGTTCAAAAAGGCCATAAGTTTAGCACCAGAGAAGTAATATAGAAGTTCAGCAACATAGAGTAAAGAAGTTCAGGTATGAAACCATAGGCAGTTCACAGTGGGGTATATGGATGTAAATATTGTCCAGCTGCACTTACCTCTTGGAACGATCATTCTTAAGTCTAGTTACACTGAAATAAAAGTCATCAACCTTCTTTCGGACGACAGGATGGTCACTATCTACTCAGCAAAAGAAATAGAAATTAAGAGCAACATTCAAGCACATAGATTCACAACAGTTTAATTAATAGCAACATTCAAGCACAACGTTCAAACACAAGCACATCTCAGCTGCTACACCAGAAAACATCACAACCCATGCATTACAAACCTTCCCCCCATAGAAACAGGTTCACTTAACTTTATATACAACCCACACGACAAAGCACTAAACCAGAAGTTCAACTTGCACCACACAGGCAGTTCACGGGGATACCATGGACAAAAAATAAAACAACAAAAGGGACGGGGATGGGGAAAGAAGAGAGAAGCATGCTCCTCTCTTTATGGATTCTTTCCTAGACCAGTGGCAGCAATGGAATGATCAACCTCCTCTCCATAGCTATCGCTTTCAGTATCTTCATCGTCATCTCCAGTAGACATTGCAGCGTCGTCGGGAAGGACACCAGCAGTAGCTGGAGCAGCTGGAGAATCTGAAACAACAAAAACCATTGGTTCTCCTGCACTAGGAAGAGCTGGTGAACCAGCATCAACAGCAACTGATGGCTCTGCTGCAGGAGACTTCTCCGGACCTGCAGCAGCACTACCACCAGTCTCAACAGCAGCGTCGACGGGATCTTTCTCCAAACTGATATCTCCAGCTCTCTTGCCCTGCTCAGCATCAGAAACCTCAGCTGTCTTGCCCTCCTCAGCATCAGAAACCACAACTTTCTTGCCCTACTCTGCATCAGAAACCTCAGCGCCAATGGACGACCGAGGTTCAGTCGGGTCCACCCCGTCGGAGCAACCGGTGCCTGACACGGACTTGTTTGCAACCTTCTCTGGAGGAACACTAGCGTCATCATTCTGCAGCAAGAACAAAAAGTCATTACAAAGGGCCACAAAGTGATAAAATGCACAAACAAGTAAAATAAAATGAGACAAATGGACAAGAAAAATGGTACCTTATTTTCATTGCCATGAACCTCATCAACTAATACATCACTAGCGGGAGCAGGTTCATGCACAAGGGCAGCTTCATGCACAGGTAAAACATCCTCCTGAACCCTAGCACCATCATCAACAGCCTACAAAAAAATCATGTAGAAAACAAATACCTAATCAGCAGAAGTTCACATTACATAATCAGAGAAGGTCAGCTATCACAACTGACACATAATGGAAGTCCAAATACAGTAAACATAGCAGGTCAGATATCAAACTACTCTAAAATACAAAAGGGAACAAAAAGGGCCAGTCATCGAAGTCATAGAAGTTCAGGTGTTGTAGCACTTGAAGTTCAGGTTCTATAAACAGAGAAGGTCACCTAGGAAACACCAGTACTAAAAATGAAAAAGTTTACGACACATGAAATCAATAAGGGTCGCCTATGACTACAGACAGTAATAACTGAAAGCTAACAATGAACATTAGTGCAAAAGAAATATCAAAAGCCAACATAAACAAACCTCTTCGGTATGCTCCACGTCGCCTCCTTCACGACTCAAATCTCGGAGAAGTTCCACTACTTAGGCTGGCGGCACGAGGCATAGTAAGAACAGGACGTTCGATACGCCTAAAGAACACAACCTCGGCCTGTGTCTTCCACTGCATACAAAAACAGAAGTCAACGCGTCAGAAAACAAATGAAGGAACATGGGAACAAAAATATAGAAGACAGTACCAGAAGTTCAAGTTAAACTACACAGGAAAGAATTATGCATATAAACACTCACAGGCAGTCTCCCAAACACGCAGTTGGCTGGGTCATCATTACCCTTCTTCAGCAAGTCAGCCGCAGCAAGCTCAAGAAGCTTGACCTGATCCATGAAATTGATGCGAGGGGTCCTTAAGTCAATATTAGGAGTCTTGCCAATGATAAGGCAGTCCTGATACATAAGAAGCGGCGCGATGGCACAGCCTATGACAGCTTTTCCTCTGCTAGTACCTTGCTGATACCTAACAACAACACTTTGAATATCGTTAACAACCAACTGGCAGTAGTCCATATCTGCCATATCCTCAAACACAAGATTCTCAGCCATTGCTGCCTCCCTGGACACTCGTGTAGACGTTCCAGGAATAACCACCTTCATGAAAACAATCAGGTAAAACACCTGCAGAGCAAGATCATCCTTCGTCTCATCCTTCACAAGTTCCGCGAGGATATTCCGCAGATCCTTTGTCTTCATGTCGTCACTCCTAGCGTATCCAAGCTTGCCCTTCAGCCTCATAACAACATCATCAAACCCATCATTCGAGGGCCTAGGAGGGGTACGATTACCTTGAGGGAATCCAAACAGATGGTGAATAGCATCACTTGTAATACGCAGAACCTTGTTTGCCTCACCCATGTCCAGAATCATGGTTGTAGAGTCAATCCTCGTGTAGATGTTGCCCATCAAAGGACGAGAAATGTTGGAATCAACCTTCAAGTCAAACACACAACCAAAACCAGCCTTGATAACCCTCGTCTTGTGCCTAAGTTGTAGCATTTTTGCACAAGTCTTGATCTCTTTCAGTGAGCACCGAACCGTCTTGTTAAAACGTTTTGCCTCATCTCCTCCTTGGCCACCTTCTTCGGGCACTTTGCCTCCTCTCTTCCTCCTCTCTGGCCGCTCCACAAGTTGATACTGAAAAAACAATACAATGACAAGAAAAAAGGCATAACAATGAGATACACAAGCTACACCAAAATTCCACCAATGCCTACATACGCCATCCATTTCAGAAGTCCAACTATGTCTACATAGGCAGTACAACCATGTATGATCAGAAGTAAAGATGCTTTCAAAATGTTGGAAATTTGCATAGCAGAAGTTCAACCATGTACACCAAGGCAGTAATCAAACATGTGTTTCAGAAGTCCAACTATGTCTACATAGGCAGTACAACCATGTATGACCACAAGTTAACATGCTTTCAAAATGTTGGAAATTTAGAAAGCAGAAGTTCAACCATGTACACCAAGGCAGTAATAAAACATGTATACCAACAAGTTAAGCTAATTTCTTCATGTATATATCCAGAAGTCCAACTATGTACACAAAGGCAGTAATACCATAAAAGCAAAGCAGTTCGGCTAATTTATTCGTCTATATGAAGCAGAAGGTCAGCTATGTACGCCAAGGCAGTGCTGAAAACACAAAAACTACGACAATAGCGACAAATGCTCTAAAAAGCAGTAAACATGAGACATTAATACCTGATTAGCGGCAGCATCATCTTCATCGTCGTCCTCATCATCAGCGTTGAAATCAGCATCATCCTTGTCCCCTGGATTAACACGAGAACGCTTCTTCTCACCCTTGTTGACCTTTGCAGGTGCAACCTTGCGCTTGACGCCGCATTTCTTCCCCTTACCAGATGCACCAGCACCAAGCGGAGAAGGTGTAGGCGCGGCAGTGGCAAGCACACGAGGACTACGATGTGGCGTACCACTGAGGCCTATCCCTTCATCTTTAGCAAGTTCTGCAGGCCTTGAAACACGTGGGCTCCTCCAAGGAGTAACATCACGAACTAAATGCTTCCTCGCAGCGGTCTTCTTGATTTTCTTGTTAACAGGGACAACCGTGCCATCAGTGCCACACGACATGTCTTCCTCAGCAACAGAGCAATGCCCAACCATGAGCTCAGCAACATCAACAGATTCAGGAACATCAGAACCTTTCTGAAGGCGGGCCGCCCTCTTCTTCTCAAAATCTTCTTGCTTCTTCCTCTTGCGTTGGTCCTCCAGAAGAAGCTGAAGAGGCACATCCTTAGATTGCGTGACAGGTTCAGTGCCATCAACAGACTGTGACTGCGTCTCTGACATCTAAAGAGAGCCCAAAGGATCCGGGACGGAATCACAACCTTCGACTGACGGAGCACCCTGCTCAGCAGCAGCAGTGTTTCCTGATAAATCCAACTCAGATAGAATATCATTGATGGTCTTCACAACTTCCTCCTCTGTGGACACATCTGCAAGAACACAAAAAAGCAAAGCGAAAAATAAAAAAAAGTCAGGAACAAAGTCAAAAAACACCCGATGGGAACAAGTTAAAAAAACATGGCTCGAGAATTTAAAATGAAAAAGAAAAGGAGTTTCACATACTAGGTGAAGCAAGAGCTGCAGAAGCAAGATCCTCGAGGCTTGAAATATTCTCAAGGCTCGAAGCAACCTCAGCAATCATAGTCAAAGGAAAAATGGGTGATTTAGCCGCATCAGATATTGGAGCATCAGTATTAACTTCTGAAGCTCCATCTTGATCGCAGGCATTTTTTCAGAACTAATCAATTCATCACCAACTACAAAAAATGCAAGTAAAAAGGCAGTTGAGTTCTAATCCGCAATCCTACACCAAAGGGAGTCCTACTTTTACATCAATGTACAATACCCAGAGGTTCAACAATACCTAACAAAGCAGTAAACACAATGAACAATCAACAATTTACATACTAAATATAGAACAATCTACACCAGAGGGGTTACATATGAGATGAATGTGCATAAGTTCAACAATATATAACGAAGTAATAAAACAAATGGATAGAACAGAAGCTCAACCAAATTTCATTACAAACAAGCAATATTTAAAACCAGCAGTTCAACTATTTGAACCAACCAAGTAGCACATAAAAAAGATGTAGCATGAGCAGAAATACTTTTTCACAAGCAAACTAAATAACCAATACCATGAAAATGATCACACAAAGAAAAGAAAAGATATACACTATACATATGAAAACATTTGGGGAGTCCAACAACACTTGGTGACATAGTTCACCAGCAATTCAACAAATAAAAATCAAGCAATACTCTACTAACTTAAACTAAGGGTAGAATGCATACACATCACCTCTGCTAGAAGTTCACACTTTTAAGAATGGCAGTCCAACAAGACAACCAAGTGAAGATATGGGCTGACATATATAACAAAACTTCAACATAAAATACAAGATGCAACTACATTAAAATACCCGGAGATGGTTTTTAAGCCATGACAACAGAGCCCACTTGATGAATGGTACTCCAAACCCTAGATCAACCTACAAAAAAGAGAGGAGAAATTACTTACAGTTAGCAAGTATAGAATCATACAACAATACAAAAAACCAACTAAATCAAACCCTAGGTTGAAACAACTAAAACACATCAACAATTATGATAGATGAACAGAAACACATCTAGGCAAGCACAACAAAAAAGTACTCATAAACTAATGAAAGCATGTGACCGACACAATCTAAACTACGAAATCAATGCACTAACGCATTTAGATGCACCAGATCCAGTATCAACCGTAGCACCACACCCTTCTTACATGCATCTAATTGGTGAAATCACTGAAGGGGAAAATGAAATACACACAAGTCTGAAGGAAGAAATAGCACACAAGCATCTCATAGATAAATCTGACCACGGGGGAATGGAATCCACCCACCACACGCACAAGAACCTACCTAATCTCCAACCCAACCATTAGAGCAAAGGGGAGGAGGCGGATGCGAGAGTACAGAAGAAACAGAGAGCACTTGTCAGATCTGGCGAACACTAAGAGCAAGGATTGGGGGGAGGGAGCATTTGTACCTCTCCAAACGACCCCCGCACGCATGAATCCGGGGCGGTTCTTCCACCCCCACGAAGCCACGCAGACCTTGCAACCGCGCAGGCAGTTGCCGCCCTCGCTTCAGAGCAGAACAGAGTGGGCTGCGCGAGGGAGAGCGGGCCACGCGAGGGAAAGCGGGGCGTGGGGGAGAAATAGGAACGTCGCGGGCGCCGGTTACTGCACGCACGACCGCAGGGGACATCGGCGGAGAAATCGGGGGGAGTTGGAGGCAGCGGAGCGACAGACAGGGAGGAGAGAGCGAGCGAGAGG
>NC_057799.1:331179087-331180338 GCF_018294505.1 Triticum aestivum
CCCCCCCCCCCACAACTAAAAAAGTAAATGCATCTATTGATAAATGAATGCACTGTTTGAATGCATCTATTTTTAAAAGTTAAGATCACATAACAAATCTGCTGGTATCTTTAAAAACCAAAAATTAGTTGCAAGAACAAAGTTCAAGTACTCTACCAAGGGAAGAAAAATACATACACAAATAAGCACCTACAAATAAGAGAAAGAAGTTCAAAAATAAAATAACAGAAGTTCAAGTACACTAATCAGAGAAGTAAAGGCATATGAATAAATAAACACTAAGGAACAAAAAGAATAAGTTCAAGTACAAAAACAGATGAAGTCCAAATGTAACTAAAATACACTACTTAAAAACAATATAGAAGTTCAAAATTCAAATACACACAAAGTACACATGCGGTTCGGCCTCGCGCTACCACATTGCTACACGCTAGGTTTTGACAGGACGCAATGCGGTTATTCTGTTTCCATCCCCACCGCACGCACCCTAAACCCTAAACCCCTAAGATAGATAGTGGGGTCACGGATGTGACGGACTCGCCTCTGTATGCGATGACGCGGCACGCCGCGTCGTCACCTGCTCTGGCTTGTTCCTGTCTCGGCCTCGCAGGGGGGAGGGGGGTCACGACCCCCTCCCCCCTGCTCGGCCTCGCGCTACCGCATTGCATCCTAGACAGGAACGAGCGGGAGCAGGTGATGAAGCGGCGTGCTGCATCATCGCATGCGGAGGCGAGTCCGTCACATCGGTGACCCCACTATCTATGTTAGGGGTGTGGCTCTGGGGCGCGTGTGGTTGGGGTGGAAACAGAATAATCGCATTGCGTCCTGTCAAAACCTAGCGCGCAACAATGTGGTAGCGCGAGGCCGAGCCGCATGTGTACTTTGTGTGTATTTGAATTTTGAACTTCTATATTGTTTTTAAGTTGTGTATTTTAGTTAGATATGGACTTCATCTGTTTTTGTATTTGAACTTGTTCTTTTTGTTTCTTAGTGTTTATTTATTCATATGCCTTTACTTCTCTGATTAGTGTACTTGAACATCTGTTCTTTATTTTTTGAACTTCTTTCTCTTGTTTGTAGGTGCTTATTTGTGTATGTATTTTTTTCCTTGGTAGAGTACTTGACCTTTCAGCATGCAATCAATTTTTTTAAGGATACCAGCAGATTTGTAATGTGATCTTAACTTTTAAAAATAGATGCATTCAAATGGTGCATTCATTTATCAATAGATGCATTTACTTTTTTAGTTGT
>NC_057799.1:331180552-331194907 GCF_018294505.1 Triticum aestivum
GGGGTAAAAGTGTAATTACCACGGCGCTGCAACACCCCACTACAGAGAGGCATTAAGTCTCTGTCTCCCTCGCCACCACGTGTCAGAAACCTCCCTTCCCTCTTGCTCGCTCTCTTCTCCCTCTCTGTCGCTCCGCTGCCTCCAACTCCCCCTGATTTCTTCGCCGCTGTCCCCTGCGGTCGTGCGTGTAGTAACCGGTGCCCGCGACACTCCTATTTCTCCCCCATGACCCGCTCTCCCTCGCCCAGCCCGCTCTCCCTCGCCCAGCTCGCTCACTTCTCCTTTGAAGCGAGGGCTGCAACTGACAGCCGGTTCCAAAGTGGGTGTGGCTTCGTGGGGGTGAAAGAACCGCCACGGATTCATGGGTTCGGGGGTCGTTCGGAGAGGTACAAATGCTGCCTCCCCCCAATCCTTGCTCTTAGTGTTCGCCAGATCTGACGAGGGCTCTCTTTTTCTTCTGTGCTCTCGCATCCGCGTCCTCCCCTTTGTTCTAATGTTTGGGTTGGAGATTAGGTAGGGTTCTTGTGCGTGTTGTGGGTGGATTCCATTCCACCGTGGTCAGATTTGTTTGTGAGATGCTTGTGTGTGCTATTTCTCCTTTCAGAGTTGAGTGGATTTCATTTCCCCTTTTGTGATTTCAGCAGTCAGATGCACTTAAGAGAGGGTGTGGTGTGATGCTGGATCTGATTTATCTAATTGTCTTAGTGTTGTTGATTTCAAAGTCTAGATTGTGTGTGTCACATGCTAGTTAGTTTACGGATTGTTTTTTTGTTTGTGCTTGCCTAGATGTGCTACTGTTCATCTTTTCATACTTGTTGATATGTTCTAGTTGTTTCATCCTAGGGTTTGATTTAGTTGTTTTTTGTATTTTTTGTATGATTTTCTACCTGCTAACTATATGCAATCTATCCCCTGTTTTTAGTAGGTTGTTCTAGGGTTTGGAGTTCCATTCGTCAAGGGGTTGTGTTGTGATGGCTTCAAAACCTTCTCCAGGTATTTTATTGTGGTTGGATCTTGTATTTTAAATAGAAGTTTTCTTATATATGTCTGCCCATATCTTCACTTAGTTGTCTTGTTGGACTTCCCTTTCTTAAAAGTGTGAACTTCTAACAAAGGTCATGTGTATGCAATTTACCCTTTGTTTGAGTTAGTAGAGTGTTGTTTCATTTTTAGTTGATGAATTGCTGGTGAACTATGTCACCAAGTGTTGTTGGACTTCCCAAATGTTTCATATTTATGGTGTATATCTTTGTTTTTTTGGTGTGATCATTTTCATGGTATTGATATTTAGTTTGCCTGTGAAATAGTATTTCTGCTCATGCTACATCTTTTTATGTGCTACTTGCTTGGGTGACATAGTTGAACTTTTGGTTCTAATTATTGTTTGTTTATCATGAAATTTGGTTGAACTTCTGTTCTGCGCATTTGTTCTACTACTTTGTTATATATTGTTGAGCTTCTGGACATTCATCTTATATGTAGTAGTCCCTCTGGTGTAGATTGTTCTATATGTAAATTGTAGATTGTTCCCTATGTTTACTGCTTTAGTAGGTATTGTTGAACTTCTGGGTATTGTACATTCATGTAAAAGTAGAACTCCCTTTGGTGTAGGATTGTGGATTAGAACTCAAATGCCTTTTTACTTGCATTTTTTGTAGTTGGTGATGAATTGAATAGTTCTGAAAAAATGCCTTCGATCAAGGTGGAGATTCAGAAGTTAATACTGATGCTCCAATATCTGATGCGGCTAAATCACCCATTATTCCTTTGACTGTGATTGTTTAGGTTGCTTCGAGCCTTGAGAATAATTCAAGCCTTGAGGATCTTGCTTCTGCAGCTCTTGCTTCACCTAGTATGTGCAACTCCTTTTCTTTTAATTTTAAATTCTCGAGCCATGTTTTTTTAACTTGTTCCCGTCGGGTGTTTTTGATTTTGTTCCTGACTTTTTTTTTATTTTTTGCTTTGCTTTTTTGTGTTCTTGCAGATGTGTCCACAGAGGAGGAAGCTGTGAACACCATCAACGATGTTCTATCTGAGTTGGATTTATCAGGAAACATTGCTGCTGCCGAGCATGGGGCTCCGTCAGTCGAAGGTCGTGATTCCGTTCTGGATCCTTTGGGCTCTCTTCAGATGTCAGACACGCAGTCGCAGTCTGTTGATGCACTGAACCTGTCGCGCAACCTGAGGATGTGCCTCTTTAGCATCTTCTGGAGGACCAACGCAAGAGGAAGAAGCAAGAAGATTTTGAGAAGAAGAGGGCGGCCCGCCTTCAGAAAGATTCTGATGTTCCTAAATCTGTTGATGTTGCCGAGCTCACGGTTGGGCATTGCTCTATTGCTGAGGAAGACGTGCTGTGTGGCACTGATGGCACGGTTGTCCCTGTTAAGAAGAAAATCAAGAAGACCGCTGTGAGGAAGCATTTAGTTGGTGAAGTTACTACTCGGAGGAGCCCACATGTTTCAAGGCCTGCAAAACTTGCTGAAGATGAAGGGCTAGGCCTCGGTGGTACGCCACGCCGTAGTCCTTGTGTGCTTGCCACTGCCGCACCTTCACCTTCCCCGCTTGGTGCTGGTGCATCTGGTAAGGGGAAGAAATGCAGCGTTAAGCACAAGGTTGCACCTGCAAAGGTCAACAAGGGTGAGAAGAAGCATTCTCGTGTTAATCCAGAGGACAAGGATGATGCTGATTTCAACGCTGACGATGAGGATGACGATGATGATGATGCTGCCGCTAATCAGGTATGAATGTCTCATGTTTACTGCTTTTGAGAGCATTTGTAGATTTGTTGTAGTTTTTGTGTTTTTAGCACTGCCTTGGCGTACATATCTGACCTTCTGCTTCATATAGACGAATAAATTAGCTGAACTGCTTTGCTTTTATGGTATTACTGCCTTTGTGTACATAGTTGGACTTCTGGATATATACATGAAGAAATTAGCTTAACTTGTTGGTATACATGTTTTATTACTGCCTTGGTGTACATGGTTGAACTTCTGCTATGTAAATTTGCAACATTTTGAAAGCCGAAAGTGCGTTATATCAACTAGAGGGGGTGAATAGGCGATTTTTATGAATTCTTCACTGAGGAATTTCAGGGTGAGGAAATTCCTAACCGAAGAACTACTTGCAGTGGAATAAGTACTCGGATGCAAAAATAACAGAACATAAGCATCGTCATCATGATGAAATGTAAACACGCACAGAGTACATGAAGTGTAAGCACAGGATAAAACAGGATGAAGACAAACAGACTGAAGAAATTGAACTGAGGAAATTGGGAAAGTCTTCAGTCAAAGTCTTCAAACAGATCTGAACAAGCACACAACACAGTAATGAGGAAATGAAAGAGTTGAGGAAATAGAACCAGTAGGCCTGGTGAAGACAATGATTTGGTAGGCCAGTTCCAACTGTTGTGACAGTTGTACGTCTGGTTGGAGTGGTTAGGTATTTAAACCTGAGGACACACAGTCCTCACCATATTCTCCTTGAGCTAAGGTCACACAGACCTCGCCCAATCACTTGTTGTAAGTCTTCAGGTGACTTCCAAACCTTCACAAACTCAGTCACTCCGTGATCCACAATTTCCTCTTGGATGCTCAGACCATGACGCCTAACCATCTGGAAGATGCACAGTCTTCAAAGGTAACAAGCGTCGGATCCACGCAGGATCAGTCTCTTCAGTGATGCTCAATCACTTTGGGTTTGTAGGTGTTTGGGTTTGGGTTTTACTCACTTGATGATTTTCGCTCAAAGTCCTCGGAGGATGGGATGCTCTCAAATGACAAGTGTCAGTTTCTCTCAGAGCAGCCAACCAACTAGTGGTTGTAGGGGCAGCTATTTATAGCCTAGGGAGCAGCCCGACATGATAAGACATAAATTTCCTTCAATGATATGACCATTAGGTGGGTAGATATTTTGCGACAGCTGGCGCGTACCACAACAACGGTCGGATATTTGAGGCTCAAATTCCTCAGGGCTATCATGTTCCTCACTTGTAGGCAATCCGCACTGGCGAATTCCGAACTCCTCAATCAGAACAAATTCCTCAGAGACCAGAAGAACTTAGTCTCTGTCACTGAAGAAATTTGACTGAACTGTATGAGATTTCCAATGGCTTCCCTTGAAGGGATTGGTAGGTATAGGATTTTGAGTTGAGCATCACATGGAAATTTTTCCTTAGTATTTCCTCGACCCCTTTTAACAGTACGGTGTTTCCTATGACTCAAGAAAGAGAAAATGAAACTATGAAAACAAAAGCCTTCACGCTTCATGTTCCTCGAATGAATACCAAGTCTTCAAGGTCACACCAATTTCTTCACTTTCAAAGTCTTCAGAAAACCAAAGTCTTCAGTCGAAGACATTCATTTTTAGGGGTCGACTTTCTCTCTAAATATCAAACTCCTCATAGACTTATAGACCTGTGTACACTCACAAACGCATCAGTACCTTAACCTATAAGTCTTCAATACACCAAAATCACTAAGGGGCACTAGATGCACTTACAAAAGCATCTTTACTTCTGGTCATACATGGTTGTACTGCCTATGTAGACATAGTTGGACTTCTTAAATGGATGGCGTATGTAGGCATTATTGGAATTTTGGTGTAGCTTGTGTATCTCATTGTTATGCCTTTTTTTCTTGTCATTGTATTGTTTTTTCAGTATAAACTTGTGGAGTGGCCTGAGAGGAGGAAGAGAGGAGGCAAAGTGCCCGAAGAAGGTGGCCAAGGAGGAGATGAGGCAAAACGTTTTACAAGACGGTTCGTGCTCACTGAAAGAGATCAAGACTTGTGCGAAAATGCTACAACTTAGGCACAAGACGAGGGTTATCAAGGCTGGTTTTGGTTGTGTGTTTGACTTGAAGGTTGATTCCAACATTTCTCGACCTTTGATGGGCAACATCTACACGAGGATTGACCCTACAACCAATTCTGGACATGGGTGAGGCGAACAAGGTTCTGCGTATTACAGGTGATGCTATTCACCATCTGTTTGGATTCCCTCAAGGTAATCGTACCCCTCCTAGGCCCTCGAATGATGGGTTTGATGATGCTGTTATGAGGCTGAAGGGCAAGCTTGGGTACGCTAGGAGTGACGACATAAAGACAAAGGATCTGTGGAATATCCTCGCGGAACTTGTGAAGGATGAGACGAAGGATGATCTTGCTCTGCAGGTGTTTTACCTGATTGTTTTCATGAAGCTGGTTATTCCTGGTACGTCTACACGAGTGTCCTGGGAGGCAGCAATGGCTGGGAATCTTGTGTTTGAGGATATGGCAGATATGGACTACTGCCAATTGGTTGTTGATGATATTCGAAGTGCTATTGTTAGGTATCAGCAAGGTACTAGCAGAGGAAAAGCTGTCACAGGTTGTGCCATCACACCGCTTCTTATGTATCTGGACCGCCTTATCATTGGCAAGACGCCTAATTCTGACTTGAGGACCCCTCACATCAATTTCATGGATCAGGCCAAGCTTCTTGAGCATGCTGCGGCTGACTTGGTAAAGAAGGGTGATGATGACCCAGCCAACTGGGTGTTTGGGAGACCGCCTATGAGTGTTTCTATGCATCATTCTTTCCTGAGTAGTTTAACTTGAACTTCTGGTACTGTCTTCTATATTTTTTGTTTCCATGTTCCTTCAATTGTTTTCTGACGCGTTGACTTTTGTTTTTGTATGCAGTGGAAGACACAGGCTGAGGTTCTGTTCTTTAGGCGTATCGACGTCCTGTTCTTACTATTTCTCGTGCCGCAGGCCTAGGGAGTGGAACTTCTCCAAGATTTGAATTCTCCCGGGATGTTAATACTGGTGCCCCCCTATAGATCCAGGAGGTTGTTCTGCCCGTGTGAGTGCTGCAGGCGGCGTGTCTTCCGAGAGTTTGTTTGAAGCTGCCAATGTTTCCCTGGTTAGGATTGACGGTCTTCTTGAAACTGTTTGTGGGGAGTTGGCCCGTGTTCCGTCAACTGTTGAGCGTCTTAGTCGTGTTGATGGGATTCTTCCCCCCGGACACAGTTTTGATGCTGAGTCTTCGAAGGATGTTTTGTCAATTGAAGCTAGATTTCTTGAAGAGCTTTGTCAGAGCACTTCCCACCTCCGGGCTAGCTATGGGCTGTTCAAGGAAATGCAGGATGCTCATTGCAAGACTTTTGAAGATGAGGCAAGTGTTGTTGTGAGACAGATTCAGAGGCAGGATTCTGTTCGTTTGGGTCGTGAAGGAGACCACGTGGAGCATACTGAAGAGCTTTGCTTATGTTGGCTTTTGATATTTCTTTGCACTAGTGTTCATTGTTAGCTTTCAGTTATTACTGTTTTAGTCATAGGTGTATGGCAAATATTTTGCTGTCTCTTTTTTGGTAATACTGCTTGAACTGACTATAATTTGACAGTTGAACTTCTGGTATCATTTAGCTGGATTTTATTCAAGTGTCTCTTTTATGTACCTGAACTTAACTATTTTGGTTAACATGTTTTTGACTTCATCTTATTTTTTATTTTTGGCAAATCAAGAGATTTGTTGGGTTGCTCGAGGAGGTGTATGGCAAGGCTGCGTACAAAGTGAGCAAGCAACCTAACTGGGTGACTATGGCAAAGAGGCCGACTTTTATCGATGTTCAAAAGCAAAAGAATAATGATTATAGTTTCTTTGCCGTGAAGGTCTGCTCTTCATATGATGGCGATGAGCTTGTTGAAGATTTTGGTGATGTGGAAGTATGTTTTGTCCTTGTTCTTGTCTCATCATCCACTACAGGAATCAGGAACTTTGGCCTTGGCCATGGCGGACGGCAAAGGCACACATGGCGGACGACAAAGACCTTTGCCGTCAGCCAGCTGACGGCAACACGTCCGGCTGAACAGGCTACGGTAAAGGCTTCTTTGCCGTCGGCTGGCGGACGACAAAGATACAAAGGTCTTTGCCATCCGCCAGCTGATGGCAAAGAGCCTGGACGGCACACATGTCAGCTTAGGTCCGTTAAGGGGTTAACGGCATGCATTGCCGTCGGCTGGCGGACGACAAAGACCTTTGTATCTTTCCCGCCAGCCAGCGGACGGAAAATGGCATTGAATCATTGCCATCGGCCAGCGGACGGCTAAGCGTGCCACATGGCAGCACCTGGGGGGCTGGCCTATTTGGTAGCTTTGCCGTCCGCTGGCTGACGGCAAACATTAAACGTTCTTTGCCGTCCGCTGGCTGATGGCAAAGCGACCAAGTAGGCAGCCTACTGCCCTAGGTTGCACAGGTAGCTGACACATGGCATGTTTGCCGTCCACTAGCTAATGGCAAATCTCTTTGCCGTCCGCCAGCGGACGGCAAAGAGTCTAGATAGCCCCTGTTTTTTCTGTTTTTCTTCAAATAATTCAATTTGACAGAATTTCACATATATATATACACACATATGAAAATACTTTCGACAAGCATACCAACACCTATACATACCAAATCATATCCCTGCCATATGGATATGATCATCCAACACATATACATAGCAAATGGTTTCATCCAACACATATACATAGCCAACATATCCAACAACAAGCATACAATGGTTTCATCCATACATACATATATAGGTATCAAGTTTGACATTGTTCATCATACAAAATCAAAACAAGAAGGAAGCATAAAGAGAAGAGTAGACTCCATCAACGCAAGCTTCCTCATCTAAAGCAAATCTGCAAATTGGGAAAGAAGCAAGTTAGAAGAAGAAGACTATCTAGAAAAAGAAGAAGAAGAAGAAGAAGAAGAAGAGGAAGAAGAAGATTTTTTCTTCTCTTTCCTTTTCTCCTCTCCTCTATTTTCTCTTCTTCTTCTAACTAAGGTAGGTAAAAATGCCATTTTATTGCTAAGCTGGGTAAAATGCTAAGTGTAGGTCATTTTAGAGCTAAGTAAGGTAAGTCTATAGCATTTTGGAGGTAACAAAGATTATCATGACATTTTTGAGGAAAGAAAGCTAAGTATAGCTCATTTTTTGTCTAACTTAGGTAGTTATGCCATTTAGGAGGAAACTAAGCTAAGTATGCATTTGTTAAGAAAAACACTAGAGAAAACTTACCCTTATCACAACAAATGCGATGAAGATCGCAACTAAGGTAAAGATTGATCCAACGGCATAATGATACCAAGCCTCATTATCAATGGCATATTTTCTAATCTTCTCAAGCTTCAGGCGCATTGCATCCACCTTCAAGCGCATTGCATTCATCTTCATCTTGTGATCATCGACGACATCGGCAACATACAACTCCAATGTCATCTTCTCTTCTTCAATTCTTTTAATTTTTTCTTTCAAATACTCATTTTCTTTTTCAACTAAATTTAACTTCTCGACAAGAGGGTCGGTTTCAAATTCTGGTTCACGTACCTCCTAGATTAAAATATCCCTATGTCAACTTGATGGCCATAATTGTCATAAATGAAAAATGCAACAAATAGTTATGAAAGAGAATTTACCACATCTGAATCATAAAGCGGGCGAGGGCCGACGGGGACGGACATCAAGACCATGGCACTATGTATAAGATACAATCATACAATGTAAGAAAAATATACAAGTAACTATATAAATCATATAATCATACAAGTAACTATAGTACAACATAAAAAATTGAATACCTAGTCATAATCTGGTTCAATAAATGCTTCAGGATCAATAAATGCATCATCATCAACAATATCAGTAATGATGTGCTCATCATCATCATTAATAAATGCATCATCATCATGTGGAAGGCCACCTCTACGTAATCTGTCAAGCATTGACAGGTCATCCACAGCAGTAACCTCTTCTAGTTCAGGCTCTTCTTCTTCTGGCTGAGGGGTGAAGTCGGGTTCACCGTCGCTGTCTACTTCAATGTTCTGGGTGAAGTAGAGCGGTTCTTGAAACGTTTTTGGGAAAGACGCGTTTCTTGGAAGAATTCTCCTTCATATGTGTCTGGGTTAATGTGAGGTGCATAATCATCTTCGTTGGGGAGGTGGTCTAACACGTGCCGACACTTCATAAACGACATCCCAAACTTTGAGATTAGGATCACTTTGACAGGCCCACGGTAGATAGAAAACTTGGGTTGCCTGTTGAGCCATAACATAGACATCGGGAACATCTGAATGGGTGCTTTGATTGATTTCCACTAGCCCTATATGTTCATGAGTCCTTCTAGTCTCCTTCGGTTGGAACCAATAACATTTGAAGACTACAACGTTTGGTGGGTTTGCACCATATAGAATTGAAGTTGTTAAATTGCTTCAACTCTTCCATAATACTCGGTATCTCCTTCGCCGATAGCAGAGACACAACAATTTGTAGTCTTTCGGTCAGCCATAGATAGCTCTTTGCCATAGGTAAGAAAGCGATACCCGTTGATGTCATATTTGTCAAATGAAGGGACCTTATAGTCAAAACCATTAGCGACTTGTCTCAATTCGGCGTCCATAAGATCTGAATTAGCCTACAAGTTTAATACGAAAGGGATTATTGCATTAGCCACAAATTAGACGAAGAAATGAAATTTTCTAATGGAAATTACTGTTTGTTTGAACCAAGAGATGAAACCGGGTTAGCCGCATCCATGCTTTGCCTGAAGCTCATACTCTTCGACGGAATCCTTTTGGATCACTGCTCCATACAAGAATATGGCGACGTATCGACTGTTTCAAATTTATCTGGGAATAAGAGTAGTTCAAAGGAATTAGAAGTTGCGAAACAATGTACAGAGAACTTACTCTATGTACGGCCGCACTTCTGTTAGGTTGGTGAAGATATACAACGAAATGATCTGCCATTCTTCAAAATCCAAAGTTAAGGAATTAGAAGCACTGGCTGGTGCGAGAGCCCCTTTGAATAGGCTGAGGTTGGATCCACCCTTTTTAGGTTCGTCAGCATTGTACTGAGGCTTCAGATTATGCAAATGACAATTTTTGGCTTCATAGTGTGCTGTCATGAAGTTTGCCTCCTCCTCAGTAATGAATGCCTCAGCCATCGATGCTTCAATTCTACGTTTATTTTTACATTTTGCTCGTAGCGTCTTCTGCATCCTGTGGCGTAGCACCAACGATTTTGCACAGCCCCCCCAATCTTGCCTCGGTTGGGAGATGCAAAATCAAGTGCTGCATTGGATTAAAGAAGCCCGGCGGAAAGATCTTCTCTAACTTGCAGATCAACTCCGGCGCCAACTCTTCCATTTCTTCTAGCAGGCCAGGCGATAGTTCTTTCACACAGAGAACACGGAAGAAATAGCTCAGCTCTGCCTGTACTAGCCATTCATCCTCAGGGATGAAGCCACGCAACATCACCGGCATTACCCGCTCAATCCATATGTGCCAACCATGACTCTTGAGACCAAATATCTTCACTTTATCAAGACTCGCTCCCCTCTTTAGATTCGCTGCATACCCATCGGGGAACATCAATTGCTGTTGCACCCACAAGATAATTTCCCTCATAGATGGCCTTCCAAGATTGAACCATTCCTTTGGCTTCATCCAGTTCTGCTTTCCTTTCGGTTCTTTCATGTTTTGTAACGGCCTATCACATAGCGCCTCCAGATCGACTCTAGCCTTAGTATTATCCTTTGACTTCCCATCTATGCCGAACAATGTACCAAAAAGTGCCTCGGCGATATTCTTCTCAGTGTGCATCACGTCGATCTTGTGTGGGCAAAGGAGGTATTTGAAGTAAGGCAGATCCCACAAGCATGTCTTGTGAGTCCAGGCGTGTTTCAAATTATACCCCTTGAAATACACTGGACGCTCTGGATCTGGCTCGAGAGCGTTTAACTGATCTAGTGTCTCTTGGCCTGTCAACGCAGGTGGTGCAGAGTTTTTGAGAACTCTACCTCTGATAAAGTTCTTCTTGTCTTTCCTGAACTTATGGCTAGGATCCAGGAACTGTCTATGCATGTCGAAGCAAGAAAACTTGCGACCGGCCTGAAGCCAATGAAACTCAAGAGCTCCCTTGCATGTGGGGCACGAGAACCTTCCATGCACACACCAGCCAACGAATAGCGCATACGCCAGCAAGTCATGCGTCGAGTACATGTACCAGACACGCATTATGAAGTTTCGTTTGCTAAAGGCATCGTATGTCTTGAACCCATTATCCCAGGCTTCTTGCAATTCGTCCTTCAGCGGCTGCATGTAGACATTCATATTCTTCCCCGGATAGTTGGGCCCTGGAATTATCAATGTCAGGAAAATGTTCTCTCTTTGCATAATCTGTCCGAGGGGAGATTGGTTGGAAAGAGAAATACGGGCCAACAACTGTATTGGGCTAGCGTCAGACCAAACACACTGAACCCATCTGTGTTGATGCCGACTCGAGGATGCCTCGGATCTGCCGCTTTGTCATCATGTAATGCATCGAAGCTCTTCCATGCTTCACCGTCCGATGTGTGCACCATCATCAGCTTCCCATCTGCATCTAGTTGGATTCTTTTGCCTGTTTTGTGCCATGTCATCTATCTTGCCATCTCTTCGACCATGAAAAGACGTTGAAGTCTTGGTACGATTGGCATATACCGAAGAACATTAACAGGGATTTTGGTCTGCGTCTTCTCACCCATACCGTTGTCTACCACAACATACCTGGATGACATGCAAATGGGACAATAGTTCAAGTCCGCATACTGAAGCCTAAATAAGGCACATCCTTTCTCACAGACATGTATCTTCTTATAGGGCATCTTAAGAGCACGGAGAATTTTGTCTGACTGGTACAGGTTTGCAGGTAGCACATGGCCTTTGGGTAGAAAACGTCCAAATATTGTCATAATTGCGTCATAGCATTCTCTGCCCAATTTGAATTCAGCCTTCAGAGCCATTATTTGTGAGATGGCATCCAGCTAACAAAGCTTGGTGTGCTCGTGGAGAGGACGTTTTGAAGACTCCAACATTTCATTGAAGGCCTTTGCAGATTCCTCCATCTCATCATCCGAGTCCCGAGCATCATCAAAGTCTTGCACCATGTCTTGCATCCCGGTACCACGCTCGTCGGTGCGACGACGAAGCACCTCAACTCTAGCACGTTGGGCAGACTCGCCATGAAATGTCCACACCGTATAATCTAGCGTAAAACCCCACTTCTGCAGGTGTTTGCCCATTTCATCCTCTGTCCTCTTGTGCCAATTGTTGCACCCAGCGCAGGGGCACCATGTTGTCCTCTGGACATTTGCAAATGCGGCTCTCAGAAACCCCTTGGTTTTTGTTAACCATTTAGTGGTCATGTCTTTCTGACTAGTGTGACCGGTGTACATCCACGCACGATCAGTCATCTTGCCTAGCTAATGGACACATAAGAAATATATATATAAATCAGCATGTATATATTCATCAGTTCATGGGGTTTGTCACTTTTATTACGTCCATGCAACCTAGACGCTAATAGGTAAAGATATGTCCTAATCCCACCCGAGCATGTGTAGATTGGGTTTGTTTTCCCATGCTCTGCTCCAGACCCGACGCAAAATTTTGGTAGCACCTCCGCGCTGTTCTCCTTATACACGTCTCGGCAATAACCAGAGAGGATGTGTACCCGGAGAACAACAGGGAGGCACTGACGAAATTCTGCATCGGATCCGGAGCAGAGCATATGGGAAAATGAAACCAATCTACACATACTCGGGCTGTCCATGGATAACGTTGGACAATTCCAAAGAATCATGGTTATAAATATGCAAATGCATGCATATTTATAGATGTAACCGTTTCAAACGGGAGACGCATAGTGGTCACGCATACTGATGATTGAAGACACCTATAGCTAGCAAGTTTCATCGGCACGAAGACCGGAACAGAGTAAATAAAGGGGGAGGAGATGTCATTTGTGCTAACCCATGAACGCAGGGGCGGAGCTCATCGAACACTAGACCCTCGCAGCGATGAAAAAACTGCACATTTAAATCAAAAGATGAGTTTCATAGCAATATTGTTTTTTCCGTCAACCTAACTAATTATTTACAACAGGACGAGCGGGTTAGGGGTTCCTCGGCGTTGATAGAACCCTAAATAGCAAAAACCATCGGTGCAAGATACATGAGGCGCTCGGCGTTGAACACTAGATCTACGTCGCTCAGGTGACGTCGGTGCCCGACGTCCCACAACAATAGTTCTGGTGGCCGATGACGGTCGAACACCTAGGCAAATTTGTCTGGCAGCCTCTGCGATTAGGATTAAAGCCATGTTTTGAAATTTCAAACAACCAAACTGACTTGAGTCAGTTTGGGTGTTTCAATTTTCAACACTTAGCAATCAATCGTCATCTCTGAGGCTGCCAAACATATTCGCAATGGTGTTCAACCGCCATCGACACCGAGAACTGTTGCCGCGGGATGCAGGACCACTGTGTCACTTGTGGGATGTGGATGTAGTATTCGACACCGACTACCACATGTATCTCGCACTGACGATACTTGCTATTTAGGGTACAATCGACACCGAAGAACCCCCTAACCTGCTCGTCCACGGGTAAACTAAATTAGCATGCATTCAATAAGCAAAACTTCATCATCTCTTGCGTCCGTACATCGTCGAATATTATCACTAATACATCTCGAATAGTATCATACATATAGCATCACTAATACAGCTAGAACCGTCGCGCCCGACGGGTATCGACGCGGGGGGTGGACACCCAAAGAGAAGGAACCATCACAGGATCATAGCTCCAATGAGATCCCTGAAGAACCTGCCAGGTATTGTCCAACCTGCCCTCCAATGCAACCATGTAGCGATGGAAGTGCTCGTCCTCCTCGCTGACACGGTGACGTAACACCTCCGCGGTGTCCGAAAGCCTCGGCACCGTCACTGGCCCACGCGACTGCCACCAAACAAGGTGCGGGTCAACGACGGGCTGAATCCTCACCAACCTGCGCCCCCGAAAGGTAGAACCTCCCGGTACCAGCCCCGCGGAGCCCAGTCTCGGACATGGCCCCTGTGATCAAGCAGGCCTCCTACGCCGAGTCGACGACGAGGATGCGGGAAAGACATCATCGACGTCGAAGCGGGAATAAATGCTTGAACTAAAAAAATAACAACAAATTTCAGATGTTCAAAATAAACCAGAAACTTAACCGTACCTAAAGTAAACTAAACTAAACTAACTAAACTAAACCTAAACTAAACCAGAAACTTGACCTAAACTAAACTAAACCTAAAGTAAACTAACTAAACTAAAAAAATAAACTAAATTATACTAAACCTAATTAAACTAAATCTAAAAAACAAAAAACAAAAAAGAAAATGTCTCACCTTGGAGCGGCGAGGCGCTGCGACCGGGCAGCAACTCGGCGCGGCGAGGTGGCGCGTCGGGGCGGTCCAGCGGGCCAGCCGAGGTGGGGCGGGCCGGCGCGGAGGGGTGGGGC
>NC_057799.1:331195223-331199553 GCF_018294505.1 Triticum aestivum
GGGGCGGCCATGGCAGGGCGGCGGCGAGGGGGCGGCCGGGGCGGGGCGGCGGCGAGAGGGGCGGCGGCGCGGGGTTGGGACGAGGGGAGAGGGAGAGAGCGGCAGGCCGCGAGGGCGTTTTGATATATAGGTCTAGGATCTTTGCCGTCCGCTAGCTGACGGCAAAGAGCGTAGCTAATGGACGTTAGAACGACCACTTTCTTTGCCGTCTGCTAGCAGATGGCAAAGTTTCTTTGCCATCAGCTAGCGGACGGCAAAGAAAGTGGCTGTTAGCTGCCCCTCCCTCTCGGCCCACCCTGCCTCTTTGGCGTCCGCTAGCGGACGGCAAAGGTTCTATGCCGTCAGCTAGCTGACGGCAAAGATGGAGCTGACGACAAACACTTTCTTTGCCGTCGGGTTTCTTCGAGCTAATGGCAAAGACCCTCTTTGCCATCAGCTAGCTAACGACAAAGAAACGGCTGACGGCAAAGTTCCTGATTCCAGTAGTGATCCTTTCATTTTTCTTCTGTGTTTTGACTGAGAGGCTCCTGCTGTGGTTTTAGTTATCCTTTACTAAACCATCGTTTTATTTCTTGTTTGCAGGCTGCTACAGATGACTGGAAGGCCGAGTTCATGCACACTCTAATCTTTAGCGAGAAGAATGAAGTCATGCGTGCAGAGCTCCCTAAAGAGATCCTGTCCTTGGGCCCGTGAATTCGAAGCATTAGTTTCAGTGTAAATTTGATTTTGTAAAGATTTTAGGTTTGATAATGATTGGAACGATTTTGTAAAGATTTGGTTGTAAGAATGGTTTAGTGATTTGTGTATCTATAGTTGCAGCACTATTACTTATGATATTGTGGACAAATGTATTTGATGTGAAGAATGATTTGGCTTGTGAATTTCAATGTACTTCATCGTTTTCAGTATCCATGTGTTGTATGTTTTTTCCCCAACAGATGTACTTGAAATTCTCCCTGGGCTATGGTTGAACTGCTTGTTTTTCTGTGTTGTTTAATTTTGGGCCCCAACATATGATCTTTGACTTGAACTTCTGCTTGAGATCTGGCTGGGCTGCTGGTTTCAGATGGAGAGGATTTTCTGTGTTGTGTAATGTATTGTTATTTTTCAACCCAACCAATACGTAGCCTTTTGCATAGAATATTTGTTTTTTTGTGATTTTTCAACTGCGAATGGATTTGAGCTATAACTTTGTGCAAAAATATTCTCATACACTCCTTTACATTTCTTTATGTTTTGTCGGCATTGTACATGAACTTCTGCACGTTTCCAAAAAGAACTTCATATCTGAACGCGTTGTCTTAGGCTTGCTAACCTTAGTTCATACGGCAAAACTTTATTTTTTTAAGCATATTTTTCCCTACATTGATTTTATATACCAGAACTTCTTCTGTAAGTTGACCTGAACTTCAAACTGTATAATTATTTGCTGGTTGCTCTTTCATGGGATACAACACCAGCACCTCCTGCCATAATATACCAAAACTTCCACTTTAATGTTACTTGAACTTCATAGTGTATATTTTTCATTTTTATTCTTGCTTGCACTTTGCATGGAATACATCACCAGCACATCACTTCCTCTCATAATATAGCAGGACTTCTGCAGTAATATTACTTGAACTTCACAGTGTATATTTTCATTTTATTACTGCTTGCTTTTTCATGCAATATATCACCAGCACAGCACTTCCTGCCATAATATAGCAGGACTTCTGCAGTAATATTACTTGAACTTCATAGTGTATATTTTTCATTTTATTACTACTTGCTCTTTCATACTTTACATCACCAACACCTCCTCTTATACTATACTAGTACTTCTGCAGTAAGCTTACTTGAACTTCTACTGTATAATATCTTTGAAACTTCAACAATAAAAGTTCAAGTAAGCTCCTCCTAAAATACTGTTTCAAAAGTGGAATAATATTCTGCACATTGACATGACATAAGTTTGCTTTGTTTAATTGACCTAGTCTAACTGTTCATCAGCCTTGCGCTCCTCCTAGGATTTGGTTGTAGTGGTTTTTGCTTGACATGTACCTCTTCCTCTTCATCTTCCTCTTTCTCTTCCTCTTCATCGTCCTCTTCCTCTTCATCATCCTCTTCCTCTTCCTCCTCGCATTCCACTTCCTCTTCCTCTTTGTCTTCCTCTTCTTCGACGGGTGTCTTCATCTTCATCGTCCTCTTTGTCTTCATCATCATGGCCAGCCTTGTTGTGGTAGTACACAAGGTACTTAGTGGGCTCTGCTGTAGGCTTTGCGCGAAATAGCGTGGCTTTTCTCATCCTAGTCCTCATCTCGGTGTACACGGCTCTCGTGTACTTGATAGACATGTCCTCCTCGTAGCCGTAAGTTGTTTTTGTCACAGGATTGGTCTGCACATGTCAAAAAATAATATATTAGTCGAAGCAGACTCATGGGTTTCATTTTTTTAAATTCAAAGTGCACATGTTGAAGGAAAACACAATATGATGGGGGTGTTTTTTTGTCTTCATACCATGCTGGTCATTGTTTGCTCGTTCTCCTTCTGCATCCAAGTTTGTATGCAAGCATTTACCCGCCTAGCAAACTTGTGTAGGTTCTGGGTCCCCTTGCAAACCCTTTCTTGGGCACGTGGTTCATGCTCTCGCTTCGTTGTGTGGAAGTCATTCTAGCAGAGAAAATGTTCTTGTAATATGTTGAAATCTACATTTTCCTATCACTCCGTAGCTGGATCATCATCTGGTCGTTCTCCAAGTTGTACTTGTGCACGAGTTCAGCCCAGGCAGCTTCAAACTCCGTAGGCATGAGCAGCCAGTTTAATATAGCTGTGAACTCCTCTTTGAATGTTTTATACTTTTTGTACATCAACGCGAGGTATTCCCTGTACTTCTTCAGGATGTGCCAATGGCATAGCTTGTGGACGGTGTTTGGGAATGATTGTGGTATAGCTTTTGCCATCGATGGGCACTGGTCTGCATGAATTAAAAAAATGAAACTTGCTTCTTTCTGCACTGATGGTGAACTTATGTTGTACAAGTACTTGAACTTCACAGTTAGCAGTATGACTATCTAAAAATGTCACATGTATTTTTCCTTACAGCAGTGTTGTTGAACTTCTGTGGTACCAGTGCTTGAACTTCACAGGTATCAGTAGGACTACCTAGTAGTGTCACACACAAAATTTTCTTCCAGCATTGTTGTTGAACTTCTGTGGTATTAGTGCTTGAACTTTACATAAATAACTATATTTTTCTGAACATGTTACATATATTTTTCTTACAGCTTTGTCCTTGAACTTCTATGATTCATGTATTTGAACTTCACATTCATACTAATTTTTTTCTAAACATGTGACAGATAATTTTGCTTTCTTGTATTGTTTGTTGGACCTCTGTGCTAACAGTGGTTGAACTGCTTGCTTTACATTATATTCAGATAAAACCAAATATACCCAATATAGACCCATAGACTGAAAAGATGATGAAACTTGTAGAGTTTTTTTTTCAACTCACCTGTTAGAATGCAAGTTGGGTGCTTGTCGTTCATGCACCGTACAAATGTATCGAACATCCACTTGAATGATTTTGCATCTTCATCTCTGATCAGGGCAACAACAAATATTGTTGACTGCAAGTGATGGTTTGTTCCAACAAACACTCCCAGAGGCATATGAAATCTGTTGGTCTTGTACGTTGTGCCGAATGTTACGCAATCGCCAAAGTCTTGATATGCTCCTCGACAGCTTGCATTGGACCAGAATTGTTTTTAATTGACTTGTCCTTGTCTACTTGTATGTCATAGAAAAACTCATCATTGATTGCCTTCCACTACTGGAATCAGCTAATTTGCCATCTGCCAGCGCTTTGCCGTCTGCTAGCTGACGGCAAAGAAGCTCTTTGCCATCAGCTACCCAAAAGCAGACGGCAAAGAAATGGCAGACGGCAAAGAAGCTCTTTGCCATCTGCGAGCTCTTTGCCGTCTGCTAGCAGACGACAAAGAATCTTTGCCGTCCGCTGGCAGACGGCAAACAGAGAGGTGGCCCCCACCCCCCGCCTGTTTGGAAAAAACTTAACGCCCCACCTCTTTGCCGTCTGCCAGCAGACGGCAAAGAAGCTCTTTGCCATCTGCGAGCTCTTTGCCGTCTGCTAGCAGACGACAAAGAATCTTTGCCGTCCGCTGGCAGACGGCAAACAGAGAGGTGGCCCCCACCCCCGCCTGTTTGGAAAAAGCTTAACGCCCACCTCTTTGCCGTCTGCCAGTAGACGGCAAAGAGGCAAAAAGGCGGACGACAAAGATTGGCGGATGGCAAAGAGGAGAGTACCTAACGGCCCGTACCCCCCGCCCGT